>NC_047679.1:76423106-76583383 GCF_011762505.2 Arvicanthis niloticus | reverse complement strand
ATACTCCGACATTTAAGAAGGACTATAATATGTTGAGTAATATGTGTTGAGTAAAGTGCAATTCAGTAATCATTTTATATGTTTTTAAATTACAGTTTATTTCTTTGTACATTCTTCTCTCTCTCTTTCTCTCTCTTTTTCTCTCTCTCCACATTTGCACATTCATACAGCATACTCTTCATGTAAAAGTCAATTGACTACTTGTGAGAGTCATTTCTTCTCTACCCTATGGGTCCCAGGTATCATACTTGGGTTATTAGGCTTGGCACATTTTTTCAGATTAACCATCTCACTAGCCTTTAGTAGGAATTTTAATAATTATATACAATTAATGTGGTATGGTTTGAATAGAAATGCACCTTACAGTTTCCTATGTTGAACAATCAGTTGATCTGGTGGCATTGTTTTCAAAGCTGGTGGGAATTTTAGAACATGTTGCTTAATTAGAAGAAGTCAGTTAGTAGAGTATGCCTTTGAAAATTATACCCTTTCTTCCCTTCCTCTGCTTCCTGGAGACTATACATGAAGAACCTGTTTTTGGTGGAAGGTGTTTCATGGCTTTAGAAGTAATTATGGGGAGGGGCAGTGGGTAAATATGATCAAAATACCTTGTATGGAATTTAAAAAAATAATATATATATACATATATACACATATATATGTATATATATACATATATATTATATATACATATATACACATATATATGTATATATATACATATATACATTACTAAAGAATTCATTTTGCAGCATGACTCTTCTGCCATGATATTCTCCCAAACATGTAGCTTCATATAACCATGGGCTGAACCCTTTGTAACTATGAGTCCAAATTAGTGTTTTATCCTTTAAGTTGTTTCTATAAGCTATTTTCTTACAGCACTGCAAAACTTAGCTAACATGTGTAGCAGGATGGTTTCCTCCTGCTGCAAGAAATAATGTAAATAATAAATTAAATTATTTGAAATAAACATGGTGATTGGGGAGGAGCTAATGTGGGAGGATCGAAGAGAGAGAAAGAGAAAAAGAGGAGAGGAAGAGAGGAAGAGAAGAAGAGAGGAAGAGGAGGAGCTAGTAGGAGTGGAGAGATTTAGCAGCCATTGAGAACTACACTTGGGTCCAGAACACTCCTGGGTAACAATTTATATCTTAAGGTTAGATATTGGGTAACAACTCTAATTGTGTGGGCATCTTGATAATTGAGCATTTCCAAATACATAAATATTGGATAGCCATTATGTATTAAGAGTCTTCATTCTCCCGGGTACTGTGGGATGGCAGGTATTATCTGGGCTCAGCCAAACATTGTGGACAGCATGGTAGACTGGCTGATCTAGCCACCATGATGGTGTCTAGTGGGTGCCAAGGCCTTTGCTCTTGGCCTCTGGCCATGTCTAATGGAACATGGTGGCTGCTTAAGAACAAGCCAGACCAGACACCACCTTTTAAAATATTACCCTCATCAAATGTAGCTCATATAGCTAAGATTTTGGGATTTTGGAAGGGAGATTACAATTCTTTAACAAATTTTAAGTCCTATCAAACTTTTTAGATTTATACCATGAAAACAGTAAATGTAGACTATCTTTTTGTTCCCGCTTTACTGAATGTAACACAAAGCTTTGTTTTTTTTTTAAATGGCTGTTTCAAGCTCCAGCTGTGTCTAGTAGCTCTGAAGTGCACAACAAATTTTTCTCTACTCCTATTCAGTTCCTGAACCTATTCTTCTCATTAGTCAACATGCTACTGCCATTAGACAGTTGATTGCATGCTATTTCTGATAACAGCCACCTTTTCCTATATATTAACTTTTGAAATCTCACAGAAGTCAGAGTCTCAAAGTTGAAAAACTCACTTTGAAGCTTTATTTTCCTCTACAAGACAAACCACCTTTGTAAATGCATAATCTGAATCCCATACTTACTTTGTATTCATTGTTTATCAAGATGTACTAATTTGTATAAGCAGACTGGCACATTACGATGAAAGTCAGGAAGATATCATTTAATGTTGAGCTTTGTCTTAGTTTGTGTTTTACTGCTGTGAGAAACACCAGGACCAAAACAACTTGAGAAGGATAGATTTATTTGATTTTCAGTTTACAGACTATCAAGAAGGGAAGTCAGGGAAGGAACTCAAGGTGGGAACCTTGAGTCAAGAACTGAACAGGGCACCATGGAGGAATACTTCTTCCATGATTTGCTCAGCCTGCTTTCTTATACAACCTAGAACCACCTGGCAGGTCAGGTCAGGGCAATCACTGGCCTGGGCTGTACAGGTTCAATTATTAATCAGGAAAGTGCCTCACAAACCAGTCTGATGGAGGCATTTTCTGTAATGACCCTAGCTCATGTCAATGTGACAAAATATTAACCAGCATAAGTGTCATCATTTATTAGCTATATAACTTTAAAGATTTCACACTTTAAGATTCACTTTCTTCTTTATAATGTAAGAAACTAAATAAAGTTCCCTCTTCATATTTCTTTTTCCATCCTATGATCCTATGACACAAAGGGTTGAATAGGACTCATCCATGTTTCTCCTTTGCTAAAAAGGCCTCAAGTGCTTATTGCATGTTTAATTTTGGAAGGTTTGTTTTTTATCATCATGGCTGAGAGCATGCATATCACTGGATCAGAAGCTGAAACCCACATACTGATCTGTAGGCAAGTCACACAGAAACTGAGATACTGGCCTGGTGTGGGCTTTTGAAACCTAAAAGCTCTCTCCCTGTGACACGTCTCTTCCAACAGAGCTTTACTTCTTCCAATGGGGCCATATTTTTTAATTCTTTTCCAACAACTCACCAGCTGGGGACCAAACATACAAATATATAAGCTTATGGAAGCGAATGTCATTTAAATTATCATACTCAAAAAGGGAAAAAAAACTACAGAAAAATTTTCCTTATGAAGATATGTGTGTAAATATTATGAATAAAATATTTGCAAACTGAATCCAAGAACACATCAGAGAAATCATCCTCCATAATCAAGTAGGTTCCATCCCAGAAATTCAGGGATGGTTCAATACATGAAAATCAGTAAATTTAATCTACCATATAAACAAACTGAATTAAAAGAAAAATACACGATCACCTCACTCCATTCAGAAAAGCCCTTTGATAAAAATCCAATGCTCTATCATGATAAAACTCCTGAAGAAATTAAGGATACAAGGGACATAATTCAAGCTTGACCAATACAGATGCAGATGCTCATAGATAACCATTGAACTGAGCACAGGGGCCCCAATGGAGGCGTTAGGGGAATGATTGAAGGAGATGAAGGGCTTTATTACCCAGTAGGAAGAACAACAATAACAACCAAGTAGATCCCCCCTCCCAAGAGCTCCCAGGGACTCAACCACCAACCAAAGAATATGCATGGAGGGACCCATGGCTCCAGCTGCATATGTAGCAGAGGATTGTCTTATCTGGCATCAATGGGAGGGGAGGCCCTTAGTCCTCTGAAGGCTTGATGTTCCAGTGTAGGGGAATGTTAGGGCAGTGAGGTGGGAGTGAGTGAGGAGGAGCTCACTCATAGAAGCAGGGGGAAGGGGGGTGGAATAGGGAGTTTGTGGAGGAAAAACTAGGAAAGGGGTTAACCAACATCAACTTAGGGAGAGAGAAACTTAAAGCAATTCTACTAAAATCAGGAATAAGACAAGGTATTCCATTCTCCATAAACTTATTCAAAATACTACTTGATGCCTTATCTAGAGAAATGAGACAACTGAAAAAGAACAAATAGATACAAACTGGAAAAAAAAAGAAGTCAAAGAATCTTTATTTGTAGATGATATAATAGCATGTATAAATGGTCTCAAAAATTCTACTGGGGAACTTTACCAGCAAATAAACAGTTTTGGTAAAGTGGTTGGATACAAAATTAACTCCAAAAAATTAGTAACCCACCTATTACAAATGGACTAAGAAAGAAATTGGAGAAAGAATACCTTTCACAATAGCTGCAAATAATATAAAATAACTTGGCATAATTCTAAGCAAGCAAGTGGAATACTTGTGTGACAAAACTTCAAGTTTTTGAAGAAAGAAGTTGAAAAAGATATCAGAAGACGGCAAGATTTCCTATTCCTGGATCAAAAGGATCAATATACCAAAAAATGTCCATCATACTACAAGCAATCTGTGGATTCAGTACAAGCTCCATCAAAATGTCAACATGATCATTCATAGAACTAAAAACGACAATTTTCAACTTTATACTGAAACACACACACACACACACACACACACACACACACACACACACACACACACATGTGCACACGCGTGCGCACACACCGCCCCCCCACCCCACATACTCCCTCAAAAAAAAAAAAAAAACCCAGGCTAGCATGTGTGTCATCACATCTATGTGTTTCTTGTTCTTTTTGTCTCCTTTTCTCATATTTGTTTTGTCCTATTCCAGTTTGCTTCTTTTTGTTTTATCTTATTTTATTTATTATTCTTTAGAAGCCTGTTTACTTTATAAGGAGAGAGAGAAAGAATATGTACTCATATGTGAAGGGAGATAGGAATTTTCTCAGAGGCATTGTGGGAGGTAAAATTGGTTCAGAATACATGCATCTTTGTCATGTCTAGAAGACAGTATCTCTCAGCAGGTGCCCTGGTTCTCTAGATTTAGTGTCTTTTTGGTTCCTCTTCTGTGATGTTCCTGAAGTCTTATGTGTATAAATTGCATTGTAGACGCATCAATGGGACTGAACAATTGCTATGTAGCTGCTTATTCTCTGCAGGTTGACCAGTTGTGGATTTTTCTAATAGTTTGATCTGCTGAACAAGGAAAGCCTTTTTGATTAATGGTGAACACTTCACTCATCTATAAAGGTTAAGTATTTAGGATATAGTTAGTAGTTATATCAGTTTAGGAAGTATTTTTGGTCATTCTTTGATCTGTGTACTAATTTGTTTTATTGTTTTTTTTTGCTGTACATGAGATATACTGATTTTTGGTCTTAATTCTTGTGCTACCAGAAAGCCCTAAGAAGTGAAATCAAACTAGATGTCTATCATCAGATGGATGGCTAAGAAATATGTGGGACATAGACAGAAGGGAATATTGTTCAGTTCCAACAAAAATTACATCATGAAATTTAAGGATAAATGTATGGAATTGGGGGAAATGTAGTGACTGAAGAAACTCAACCCCAGAAAGACAAACTCTGTGTGGTCTCTCTTATATGTGGATTCTAGCTTCAGCTCTTGTTTGATATGCTAAATTCTAAATAAAACGAAAACCAGGAAACTATAAAGGGGCCATTGACAGGGTTAAGAGGTAGGGCATAGTAGATTATAGATAAAATGAAAGTAGTGATATTGAAAACTACAGGTGCAAAAGCTTAAACAGGGAAGAGCATGGGAGTGTGGGAAAAATCAGGAGGTGAAGGGATTTGGAGTTATCTTAGTTTGATTTCTATTGCCTGGATAAAACACTGATACATAGGAACTTGGGAACAAAAGGGCTTATTTGGATTGCAGGTTACAGTACATCCTGAAAGGAAGTCATAAGCTGAACCATAGATCACAGAGGAGTGCTGCTTACTGGCTTGCTCCCCATGGATTTCTCAGCCTGTTTTCTTTACAGTGCAAGACCACCTGCCCAGAGCTAGCAAAACTCAGCACTGGGCCCGCCTACATTAATCAATAATCTAAAAAATGTTCCTCACGGTTGCCTTCAGGTCAATCTGATGGAGGTATTTTCACAATGATCTTTTTTTCCATTTCCCAGATACCTTTAGCTTATGTCAAGTTGATAAAAACTTGACCAGAGTAGGAGGTGATAGGCCCTAGTGTAGAACCTCCTGTTGTTGGTTTGCTAAATAGTCATGCTTTCACATTGTATTCTAAATATTCATGCTTATAAATGTAGTGTATGCCATACACTAGAGCTGTTCAACTTTGATTAGAGAAGTTTTAAGGGTTTTGTTTATTTATTTGTTTGTTCTTGTCTGTGTTTGCATTGGGCAGCTCAATGGAGAGATGTATTCGGTCAAAGTGCTTAGAGTAAGAAACAGAATGCTAACACCACTAACACAAAGGCTTAGAAACCATTGGGAAAGAACAAAGAAACTATACAAACAGGATGATGGGGAGCAGTGCTGCCTTCTTGGCAACATGCCCTTGCTGTTGCAATCATGAGATCACAACTGTGGTCACCTACACAAAACTTGTGCAAGTTCAGTCCTGCCAAAATTCTGGCATAGTTGGCTAGTTCTGTCTAGATTACACTTCTTATTCAAGACACTATTATAATTGCTGGGGAAGCAATTTTGTGTATGTGACTACTGGTAGGTTTTCTATGTTCCAGTGGATGCACATATGGGCAACCATAAGTGGACTTAGTCATCAAAAAACAAACAAACAAACAAAAAAAGACACAGAATTGGAGGGGATGTGTTGGAAAGACATAGAAAGATTTACAGTGATGACTGGTAGCATAGATGTGTTCATATTTCATTATGTACATGTATGAAAATACAAAAATATTGAAAAAATAAAATTTTCTCTTCTAACCCCTACTATATCTATTGTACATGTTTATACATGATTATTTTTCTCCCTTTTAAATGAAATGAATATACATTATAGTTCTTTTACAACTGCCACAATGCTTAACAAAAATAGTTTTTGGATACATGACTCAAGGTGAATATAGAAATAGAAAGACAGCTTGATGAAATGATAATCGTAATGACACCAACCCTAGTCTCAGTGTACTAGGAAAGATATCAGCAAAGGAACTTGGACACAGAATATATCTTATACATTTTTAATTTATGATAAGACAATATATAACTGAGGGTAGTAGCATCATCACAGCATGCAGTACATATATAAATCAAGACGGATAACTTTCTAGAGCAAGCACTGAAAGATAAAACAAGTTTGACAAAGAAAACCTTTGCAGTTGCAGAAATATTTGAAAAGTTAGAAGGCAATTTATGCATTTGAAAATTAAGAATGGCTCCACTGGGCTCCTATTAAAGAATAAAATGACCCCAAAAGAAAGTCCCTATTCATAGAGTCATAGCTGGTGAACTTTTAATAAGTCGACTGCCGTTTTTGTTTCTTTAAAAACTTGAAATTACTGCCATTGAATGCAGATACTGAGGGTACTGGTGTAATTATCCCTATGTATCTCAGGGAACGATTTAAAATCTTGATAACAAAAAGCTTGGAAGAAGCAAGTGAGCCATTGAAGACAAGAAATCTTTTGAGGTTATTACCAGCAAGTGAGGCAAAGAACAGATGAAACATAATTGTTACAAATACTATTTTCCAGATAGGTAAACATCACACAAAGAGAAATGTTAAATTAGAAAAATATCACCTGAACGTTTTTAAAATGGAGATTGGTCTATTGGTCTGAGGATTATAAAATAATCATAAAATTGGCTCATTCTGAGCAATGTGCTAATCTTAAACCACTTCATGAAATTGACATGCATGTCTTTAATAGCTCATTTTTCTTTTCTTCATTCCAGTTTTTTCACCTTAGCATTTCATAAATGTCATAATACACATTAAGAATCATGATGTCTTCTTTTTATTTCTAAAATCATTATCTTGGATATTAGTGCACAATTTCAAACATTTGAAATCTGACATTGATTGATAAGGTTATTCATAATACATGCCTATTGCTGATTTAATTACTTTGGGGTTAAATGAAGAAGCATTTTAAATGATGTGCTTTAATATAGTTCAATTATTGAAAACAAATCAAACAAGAAATACATTTCAAAAATGAAAGATGATAAAAGGACATCAGTTCAGTGGAAAGCTTTAGTATAAAATGCAGAATATTTATAAATTAATGGCATACGGGAAGATGAATTCCTTGTCCCTTCTCTTTAAATATCAGCATCATCAAATATTAAGTGCCTGTAAATACCTACTCTAATTGATCTCATGCATTTCCTTGACCTTGATACATAGCTGACTGTGTCCCTAAAGAACTAAATACCTGTTCAGACCTTCTGCTTGGCTGCCTAAATGATTCCTTCCTGTTGCTAAATCATTTCTTCCCCCAACCCTATTCCCTCTAGAATTTAACTTATTTTCTCTGAATTTTATGTATATGCCACAGCCCATCAGACTAATGCTGTCTGCATGGCTTGTCAGTAAAATCAGCCTGCAGTGATGGTAGTGATGCGGCTTTCAGCACAGCTTCAAGCCTAATACAGCCAGCTCATGTCAGGAGATGATGTAAGTTGAAGTTTCAGGGCAGTGATGAAGAGGTCTCTGAATTTAAATAGCTTCTGCAAGGCAAATGGTTCTGTGTTTCTCAGGTAATTGTACTCCCTGAAATCAAACTACCACTCAAGGTTCACAATGACATGGTTATCAAATGTTTTCAATGATTTCTTGAGCATCAAAGCTGAAAACAATGACAGGTTTAGATTTGCTCAAAATTCATAATATTTGTCATTCAGCCTCAGATCCAACTTGTTCCTACCATTTGGAATAGGCCTATGCAGATGGCATCCACTTGCTTGCCTTTTTCTTTCTCTTTCTCTTTCTCCTTCTCCTTCTCCTTCTCCTTCTCCTTCTCCTTCTCCTTCTCCTTCTCCTTCTCCTTCTCCTTCTCCTTCTCCTTCTCCTTCTCCTTCTCCTTCTCCTTCTCTTTCTCTCTTTTTTCATTTCAGAGAGACAGCTGCACTAAAATTACAGCAGCATATGTATTTACATTTTAATCATCTCTTTTAGAAATAAATTCTCTTCTGTGGGACATTGTCCTTGGAAAACTTGATACCTAATTAAAAACATAACAAAAAGAACTCCAGCTTACAATAGCTTGTAGAAGTTGAATGTCTGGAGTAGGAAGGAGTTTCCTTAGGCCACACTGTATTTTAGTTAAAATTCAAAATGTACTTTGCTTGAATATTTCAAGTGATATTAACTGAAAAAATTGTGACACAGGATATCACTATGTTCCCTGGGCAGGCCTTCAGATTTACAATCCTTTAACTCAGCCTCCCGACTGCTAGGTTTACAAGCATATACCATACTCTCTGGCTAAGTAATATGAGCAATTTTACTCTGGCATATTTCTCCAACAATTAAAACTGTTTTTCATAATGAATTCTAAATATAAAAAATGTTTACTTGCTCTGAGCACTGCTTGTTAATCATTAGTGAGAAAGATAAATTGTACTTAAGAGCTAAAACCATTTTAAGTCATTTTAGAAACTTCTAACTCTGGCTTTCAAGGGTGACACAGAGGGTTGAGGATTATGACCTGAGTCTGATGCCCAGGATCCAAATGAAGATAGAAGGAGAGAATCAGCTCCTGAAAGCTGTCCTCTAACTTTTATAAGTGCACTGTCATGCATGCCCCCCCCCATGATACACACATACTAAATTAAAACAAAAAAGTTTAACCCTAAATAATAATGCCACAAACAATTGTCTGTTTCAGTCTTGAATGAATCCATACAATTTATTTTTTTAATAAAGCTTTGTTTTAAAGCATGAAATGGGCAACTGCGTGTAAAATCTATTTCTTTTTTCAACTAGCAACACATGGAGAATATGTATATCTAATTCAAAAGCACATGCATTTAATACCAGCACGTGGGAGGCAGAGTCGGGCAGATCTCTGTGAGTTAGAGGCAAAGTTGAACTATATAGTGAGTTCCAGAACAGCCACGGCTATGTAGAGAGACCCTGTCTCAAATTATATATATATATATATATATATATATATATATATATATATATATATATCAGTGTTTGATGACATAATATGACATACTGGTAGTGTCTCTTGATTGTAAATAGAGAACATTAGAAGTGATCAGACATGTATTTGGTCATTTCTCTTTTGTACTCTTTCCTGTTGTGGCACTGAGGGTATTAATTTGTAGTTTGGGGTTTACAGGTATCATAGTTAGTGTTTCTATTGATGTGATAAAAATCCATGACCAAAGCATACTTGGGGAAGAAAGAATTTATAAAGTGTATGCTTCCACATCCCAGTTCATCACCAAAGTAAGTCAGGACAGAAACTCAGACAGGGTAGGAGCAACTGATGAGGCCATAGAGGGGTTACTGCTTACTAGCTTGCTCATTACGGCTTGCTCAGTCTGCTTTCTAATAGAAAACAGGTCTATCAGCCCAGGAATGGCACCACCCACAACAGGTTTTGACAAGAATATGTCCCATAAGCTTGCCTACAGCCCAAGACATTTTCTTAGTTGAGATTTTTAGTTGAGGTTCCCACCTTTCCAGTGACAAGTTGACATAAAACTAGCTAGCACAACAGGTATTCCTCTTCTTCACACTGCTTCCTGAGGGCAAGGGCTGGTCTCTCATTTTATCACCTTTTTATATAGGACACCTTTAATACCTTCAGTTTGGGATTGCTTCTATAAGGCACTGAATGAAGGCCTGTAAGTTGCTTACCAACAATTTTGTTGAATTGTCTTTTATAACTTTAATAGCATATGTAATTTTGAGGTAAATGAATATTGGATAGATAAGGACACAGTTTTAGGTTTTGTGGATAATAGTCACTCCTATCTCCTTTTTAGCTTTCAGGAGAAAGTTTGTTTTGGGATATTTCATAGGGAAATTTTTATTACCTCACACTACAGATGAGAAGACAAAGATTCAGAATGCTTAAGTTATTGAAGTAAATTTTGCTTGTTAATCTTTGATTGGTTTACTTTCATATCAGGGAAGGCTGCTCATCTATCAGTACACACACACACACACACACACACACACACACACAAACACACACACACACTTAAGAATAGGCCTCAGGGTTCTCTCTCACCTTTGTTGGGTATGTCAGCTAATGTCATCCCTGCTGGGTCCTGGGAGCCTCTTGCTTTCCTGGCATGTGGGACTTTATAGTAGATAACCTCAGTTCCCCCTTCTCTACTGCTACACGCCTCCATTCAATTTCCTAACCCTCTGTATTTTCCTCCATCTCCTCCCACACCTGATCCTGCCCCACCTTTTCCCTCCCCATCCTCTCTCCCTCCCAGGACCCTCCCTCCCTCTACCTCCCATGACTATTTTGTTCTCCCTTCTAAATAGAACTGAAGCACTCACACTTTGGTCTTCTTTCTTGAGCTTCATATGATCTGTGAGTTGTATCATGAGTATTCCAAGCTTTTTTTCCCCCCTAATATCCACTTATCAGTGAGTACATACCTGTGTATTCTTTTGTGACTGGGTTACCTCACTCAGGATGATATTTTCTAGTTCCATCCATTTGCCTGCAGATTTCATGAAATCCTTTTTTAAAAACAACCTAGTAGTACTCCATTGTATAAATATACCACATTTTCTGTATCCATTTCTCTTTTGAGGGACACATTGGGATTGTTTCCGGCTTCTGGCTATTATAAATACTGTTGCTGTGAACATAGTGGAGCATGTGTCCTTGTTATATTTTGGAACATCTTTTGAGTATATGCCCAGGAGTGGTATAGCTAATGGGTCTACCCACTCATCTCAAAGATATTACCCCAGAAATGTTTCTGTCTAAAGAAAATGCAGGGACAAAGAGTGGAACAGAGACTGAAGGGAAAGGCCATCCAGAGTCTGCCCCATCTGGGTATTCATCTCATCAGTAGACACTAAACCCAGACACTATTGCTGATGCCAAGAAGTGCTTGCTGACAGGAGTCTGTTATAGCTGTCCCCTGAGAGGCTCTGCCAGAGCCTGTCCAATACAGATATGGATGCTCATGGCCAACCATTGGACTGAGCACAGAGACCCCAATGGGAGTTAGGGGAAAGGCTGAAGGAGCTGAAGGGGTTTGCAACTGCATAGGAAGAACAAAAATCAACCAACCAGACTTCCCAGAGCTCCCAGGAACTAAACCATCAACCAAAGAGGGACCCACGGCTCCAGCTGCATATGTAGCAGAGGAATGTCTTATCTGGCATCAATGGAAGGGGAGGCTTTTATTCCTGTGAAGGCTCAATGTCCTGGTGTAGGTGGTAAAGCAGGAATGGGTGGATGGGCAAGGGAGCAACCTCATAGAAGCGGGGGGGGGGGGATAGGATAGGAGGTTTGTGAAGGGAAATCTGGGAAGGGGGATAATATTTGAAATGTAAATAAATAAAATAACCAATACAATTAAATAAATAAATAAAAGTGGAATATTATTAACCTAAAAAATAAAATAGACCTTGAGAGCTGACTCTTACAGTGTAGCACATTCCTTTGATACTGACACTCAGGAAGCAGAGCTAGGAGGATCAACAGGAGCTTGAATCCAGTCTGGAGTTCATAGACTGACCCTAAGAGAAAAGACTCTTAGAAGGTCCATGTTTTGGAGTTAATTCCTCTTCATTTGTGGTCTTTCTTATAACAGAATATAAAATAATATTTTGTCATAATTGTACTTTTCTACTTGATATTTGAGTGGGGTGTGTTGTATTTGTGTGAGTGTTTATGCACATGATAATATTCTTTTTATTACTTTATAGAATAAAGGACAGGCTATTTACATATTATTTATAGAGCACCTGATGCTTGGTAATTTCTTTTACACATCTTTTCCATGGACCAACTGACAGGAGCATGATACAGTACTTGATTGTATAATCTGAAACCATGACATTCTTTTCCACTTGAAGGTGGGAGAGTACTTCTCATAATTTACCAATCATAATATTTGGTGAAATGGAAGACTGGGTAATTGAAATAGTGGGATGATTCTAGCATGATCCTAGCAATATTCTGGAGCTGAAAAACTATGCCCATGAAGTTGTTGACAAAATAATGTCAGAATGTTCTTGAAAAAATAATGCCTGAGTTCATGCTAAAGTTGAGTGGAACCCTGAGTAATTTTGAAAACACTAAGTTTATAAAGGTATCATAAAGTAAGTTCCCCATTTATTGTTGAAGAACTGTAAAGTATACTCTTCCTGAAGTAGTTCAGGCTTTGCTTTATCCTCACTTGTAATTGTTTTCCAATAATGCAGTAGTTTGATGTTGTCATCTTAAATTGAAATCCTCTCTAACCAAGTCTGAAGTGTCTGCTCCTGTGTTTGATAAACCCCAGACACTGGTACTTTCTGCTTCCTTTGCAATGATTGAAAAATCTCTTAGCAGGTCACACTGTCTTATGTTTTACAATAATGAAAGTGCATTTGGGTCATTGCCAACATGAGTGGGGAAAAAGAAATAAGTATGCTGTCTCTTTAAAATCAGTTATCTTTGGTCTTTGGCTGAAGTTCACTGGTAGAGTACTGGCTCAGCCTGCTCATGGTTTTATGTTCTGTACCTGGTACAAAGAATAATAGTTTTCCATCAGAGAACCTGCTGAGTATTGGGAAATATTTTCCTGCCTTATGGGCCCTAATATCAAACATTGAAAAGAAAAGTTACCTTTTCCCTTCTTTTTTTCTGCCCTTCCCTTGCTTTCATCAATTTCTTCTTTCTTTCCTTCTATTTCCCTCAACCCTTTATTTTATCTCTTTATTATGTAGAAAATAAAAAGAATAAGACAAAGTCACTTTTTCTTTATGAGGCATAGTCTTTCTATACAACTCAAATTTGTGACTCTCCTACATAAATACAGCACATATACATGATGGAGATTTTGTTAACATAAAAAAAAGAATGACATTACTTTGTTTGTGAAATAAGTCGGACACAGAGACAACTATTACATGATTTCTCTCTTATGTGGAGTCTGGTCTTTTTTTTTTTTTTTCCTTTTGGAAGGTTTACCTGATATGGAAGTCGAATGATAATAATTTAGGAGAATGATTGTAATGAGGATCATAGCTCAACAAGAAAGTACTATGAGGGGGAAATACAAATATTGCTATATCTACATACACATGCACATCTGACATGAAAGCAGAAGGGCAACTAATATAAGGATCATCAGTGTGGGGTATTGTCCTGGAGGCTTGGGGGGTGAGGGCATTGGAGTCACAATGAGTTATCTGGGAAGCAGACTTCACAGACCCACAAATATAGTTTAATGTGGAAGTTCACTGGCATATGCACAAATAGTAATCAATCATCTAAGGACACATTGCTCTGTCATCGAGTGGGCCTGAATGGTCTGCAACACACATCATGCGAGGCTGTATGTGAGGAACAGCATGTTCTGGCAGTGTATCTGTGAACAAAGGGCAGGAAGCTTGGTGACATTTTGTGTGTCTTTGGTGTGTCAGGACCCCATTATGTGTAATCTAGTATACTAGATATTCAGGTCTACCTCTAGCAGTTGCAGAAACCCTTTGCACTTCTCGCATTTACCTGTCTCTTAAAGACAACTCTGCTCCCTCACATCAGGAGCAGGAAGATGGACAAGGGAGGGCAATGGAGATATGTGTGAAAATATAAGGAAACTATAGTGATGCACATGTATGAAATGTAAAATGAAATCTATTATTTTGTATAATAACTAAAAGTAACTAAATGAATAAAACAAAGATTGTCTCCATCCACTCAACATGTTAATTATTACTATTTTGGAGGGACAAGGTCCTGATCTGTATGTCCTGGTGTCCTAGTACTCACTATGCAGGCCAGGCTAATGAAAACCCATGGTGAACCTCCTGTCTAAGCCTTTCAAGGGCCAGGATTACAGGGATGGGCCACCATGCAAGGAAATATATTTATTGGTAAAATTTTACATATGTGATTTAGTTATTGTATGAAGGAAGCTATTATCCATTTGACCACTGTCTATTTCGTTATATATCAAAACAAAATCATCAGATTGAGAACATGGGCTGATATCATAATATTTGATATAGTTTCTTCTATACTTTTGTACTAGTTTTCTTTCATTTAGATTAATGATGGTGTAGGGAAATTTACAAGTTAATATAATAAATATGAATGTGATAACAATAAACAGTGAATTCTACTTTGCTGGTACTTAGGACATGATTTATTCACTTTTTCTTCAAATTATCAAAGGAATAGGTGCCTTGATTTACATTACCATTTAGTTTCATCTCTCAAGGAGATCATATATTGCTATTCTTAAAATATTTTTATTCTGGGGTTTAGATGTATAGTAACATTAGAACTCAAAAGCTACTACTATAACTATGGAATAGTTGGTAGTTGGTAGTTGTGGGAGAAGTGTGTATCTCAATTATGTTGAGTCCAGCAAAGGATTTTTATTTTACTGTCCAGCACACCATTCTAATGAAATATTTGTGTCTTTCTGTTCCTTTAGGCAGTGCTTTAAATGTCTTTTTCTCTACCACCAAGAGTCCTGACATTGTTGTTCTTAAATTAAATATTTGAGACCTTTGTAACACCAAGCAGATCCCATGAGAACAGATATTATTTGCTGATAGCATTTAGGGTATATGATTCATGATGAAATGGATGAAAGCTCTTTTGTCTCATTAATAACATTTCTTCCATTGTAGGATGGATAATATCTGGGCAGATTTTCCATTGTGAGTTTAAACCAGTGAAAGAATGTAGAATCCTCTTCAATTTCACAGAGGGTACAACTTAATTTAGTTACCATGAGTCAATCATTTCCCCAATTAAGCCTCATCTAATTCTCCTTGATCAGAATCAATCATTTCTTTCCATCAACTCTCCCAGTAGGGTGTCTGTCTCTATTTGGCACTCACTTACTCTGATTTACTTATTTACCCAATAGTCTTCTTCTTCTTTCTGTTATAGGAGACAAAAAAGAAAGTCTCACTTATTTTTGTGATCCTCACATACCTAGCAAACCTCTGTACATAGAGTAGGTTTCAAAATAATTTTGTTGGAAAAGATCGTTTCAAAGATAAAATTGAGTCTGCAATGTTCCTGGGATGATCAGGCTCTAATGTGTCTTTTAAAGGAGAGTGAATGTGTAACTACATTTAAAGAAATCTGCCCACATTTTTTTTTCAGTGAGGATTTTCATCAGCTAGGCAGCTTTTAGTATTCACAACCTTATCACTACCAGTCATAAATTTCATTGAAAATGCCAAGTAAGGGTCACCAGGCTAATGGATTTATCCAGTTGGATATTCTAGGAAATTATGCCATCCAACTTGCCAGAAGTTGCTTCAAGGTCAAACACTGAAATGTCAAAGTAGATTACTGGGGTGTCTGAAAGATTCTTTTTTGAAAGTCTTGACCACTTCTATAACTATATTCTCCACTCTGATCATATGTTTATACTGCCTAATGAAAAGATGTCCCACACACAGTGGTGATTTGGCACTTATTTGAACATCATCTTAAGATATTTCCAAGCCTATTTTTCTGTTCTAGCAATAACTTCTTGGATTCTGATGCAAAAGGAATAAATCTAGGAAGATGAAAGAGTAAGGATTCATTTGGAAGTAACATCCAACACAATGAGTAGACTCAACTAGGGTTAAAGTACTGTTATTTCTGCATACTGAATTAACTGAACAAAATTCCCTTTTAATGATTTATGTACAAAGATGAATAGATTGGGAATATTTTCATAGATAGTAGAAACACCATACCTTAATCCTCAGTCAGACCATCATCTAAGAATATTATCTCTCCAGATTTTCAGTTGGTTGATTATAGGAAATATCACTAGCCAACTACTAAATCTCTAGCTTCCTATTTACCTTGACATATATCCAGTCATGGGGTTTATTTAAAGTAAAAAAGCCCCATATTGAGACTGTTAATTTAGAACAAAAACCACCACTTGAGCTTTACTTCTTCTCAAGTGTTTTTCAATGTCTCAAAAGAGGAAGTGCTGAGTACATGAAAGCAGGAACCATGTCTCATCTCATATTTTTTGATTTCATCTCAATTTTGTCTTCATCTTCACTGGCACTTTTGCATTTTTGTTTTCACATTTCTCCTTTCTTATTTCTGAAATGTCATACTTCGCTCTAACTTGGTGGGGTTCAACAATCATTATTTGGTCTCTATTCTGTACATGCTAGCAGTACTTTGAGGTCATTAATAAGGGAGGTAGTATATGTTAAGGCATAGGTAAAATATTAAGGCCTAGATGAAATGTTATGGCCTAGGAAAAATGTTAAGGCCTAGGGAACAGTTACTTGGCATGCCTGCCATTATAAATATTATTCATATATTTTTGCTTCATATGTTTCTTATTCATATGTTTCTGCTGTTACTAGGAAACTTTGTAATGACAGAATTGATACATATTCTGTTATGTTCTATATCCTTGGAAACCAATCACAATAAAAGTCAATAGAATTGTTTTGTCTGGTTACTCACAATAAGCTTGGACTTAAACCACAGTACTTTCTTTACCTCTGTATAAACTTTTATGGTATAACCTGACCCTGGGATAGACCCCAACATAAGAGAGACACCTGTACAAATATAAGACACTATTTGGTATAAGGTTTTCATTTTGAGTATTGATCCAGTAAATTTTAAGTTCCCAAGTCCTCTCTGGGAACTGACATCCTATTTGGCAGAAAGAGACATATACATGGGTTATTGATATCCTGGTTGACAAGTTAAGACATGAATGTCAGAAAATTCCCATCCTGGTAGACAAGTTAGGACATGACTATTAGACAAAGCAATTCATCTGCCACAGTTAAGTACCCCAACCAGTGGGAGCAGGATAAGTGTACAACAATGTCTTGTTCCTAAGAAAATCTATTCCGAAATCCTGGTTGGTGAAATAGCGTGTTTGTGGATTTTGGGCTCAAAAACCCTGTAGTATCTTAATTCATGGTCATGTTTCAGTTCCCAAATCTGGACCATGGTCCTGGTTGACTAGTTCTGGATCCTATGCTCAATAAACTACACCTGTCTGACTGAGATCAGTGTTTATGTAGTTTAGGAAGCAATTCCTAGTCCCCAACAGTATATGGGATTGAAAGACTTTAAAATGGTAAGACAAAAAAGTTATAGCTTTACATAAAGGTTGATGAGAACATTGCAAATCGGGGAGTTATACTAGGGAGGCAAGGTCTCATCTTTTCAACTCCTATTAACTCAAGGAATACTTAGAGTTTTCGAGAAAGTGTGGGTCTTTACATATGAGCAATGGGGTTTACTTTATTGTAGAGTGCCTATAGACTGGAGAGTGTGACAGCATGCCAGCAAACTGCCTTTATATATATTCTTCCATTAAAAAATCCTGATTTTATGTATGGGAGGGCAAACCCTTGACCCTGTGGAGGCTTGATGACCCATCATAGGGGAATGCTAAGGCACTGAGGCAGAAGTGGGTGGGTTGGTGGGGGAGCACCCTCATAGTGGCAGTTGGAGGGGGAAAAGGATAGAGAATTTTTGGAGGGGAAACTGGGAAGAGGGATAATATTTGAAATGTAATTAATAAAATAACCAATAAAATTAAAAAAAAAAACAAAAAGAACTACTATCAAGGATGGCATACAAATAAAATGACACTAAACATGTAAAAAAAACTCCTGATCTAGGTTTGAAGAAAAGGGCAGTGAAAACCTCTTTTACCTCTGTGTGACGGGACTATGTGATAATTTAATTCTAGACATAGCATTGAATGTTATTCAGGAAAATATCAGAGAAGACTGAATTAAATTCCTATAAAGAAGCACATTTAAAAAAATTAATGATATCCTTTATTTATTATCCTCTCATACCAGAAAAGTAGAATGTGATTGTGCTTGCCTTGAAGTTCTAAGTCTAATGAAGTCATTGGCGAACACTGTTTAGTTTTTAAAGGCAAGCAAAAGAAAAAGAGCAAGCCTCAAACATCTCCATTTCTACTGATCACAGCATGCAGATTTTTTTATCTGTTTATCTGTTAAAAGTTGGAACATGTTGTCTTAAACAATGTTTAAACTTTGTTCTAGTTTTCCTCCCTTCCTCCAATAAATTTTATGAGTACTTAAAAACTACATGGAAAGATTAGGAAAAATGTGTTCTTTTGATGTCTAGACATTATGTTTAGACTCACAACACATGTTTTGTTTTGGAAAAAGGAGTAGGGAATGTTATGTTAAACACTGCTATAAAGCATACAGTGTTGATGTTGAAATGATAGTTGCCTTGAAACACTAATAACATGAATTTGTTAAAAAGTTTTGGTAAAATGCATTTCTTTGATGAAGAAATGAAATTAGCCTGTAAACTAAATGATTTTATTGTGCATGGGGGCTCATGGATGTAGTTTAGTGATAGAGCATGTGCTTAGTATGACATGGCCCTGGGTTCAAAACTCACCATAGAAGAAAGAAAAGAAGAAAGAATAATTCTGTGAAATGCATCCATATAGTTTTGTTATTTTTCTGTGGAAGTACTGAAACAAATTATATTTACTTGTTTAGTCACATAGTTGTCACATTTCTAAGTGTTTTTGTTATTCAAGTGGAAAAAAAGGATATTATATTCCCTACTCAGTAATAATTAGTCCCTGCTTCTTCTCTTAGAGGATTGGTTGTCATGAAGACTTGCTTGGGGAACCAGAAGACACAGAGATGCTTGAATTTATGCTGTTCAATCACTCTGTTTCACAGTGATTTCAGGGAGAAAATAATAATTGCTGTAAAGACCTAGTACTTCTCTGTTCAAGTATAAATGCTTTGAAGAGAATACTACACATCAAAAATTGTTGTCTGCCTTAGAAATCCTGTGATAAGTGAGTACCTGTATATTCATGGAGGAAAAAAAAAGAACTGAAGTGTGAATTCCAACAATTGCATATGATAAAATCAAAGGCCCACAGCTATGATATAGACATAATCCCCTCTCCCTCTCCCTTTTTAACAAAGGAGAGGGAGAGGGAATTCATTGCAATAATTCTAAAAAGGCCTCAAACAATTGAGGATGGTCATTAGTATTTTCATTGGAAGATTCTCTATCTGTATTCTAGTGTCAGGGTTACCTTTCATCTGGAAGATTTTGTAAATTTTCATTGATCAAAGGCTGTTATATATTTTCAAAACCAGCATATAAAATTCCTAGATATTTGGGCATTTGAATATCATTTTAAAAGTAGAAATGATGGTACATTGATGTGATAATTAACTAATTATAAATAATTTATTTTATAGCTTGAAACTGTAAAACCAATTTCAAGCAGATTATTATTGTGATCTTAGTAAGCTGAATTCATGGATACAGGTCTATGTGTTAAGCAAGAATTCACAATACACAAGTTGTGCATTTAATGATTTTTAGCTTTGTATAATGTACATGCTGAAAAGTCTTAGTTTGCGACCCCAGAATTATACCCTAACAATGCTTCCTAAACACACATTGTAGTTTTGAAAGTCTTCATGAGAACAGAGCACTGAAATCTACTTAGGCTAAAGGTAGCTTTATATTTTAATAGTGTACAGCAATCACAATTAATCTCTGTTAAACTGCTAAGTGACAGTAACTGTCATCTAATTATAAAGCTTTCATATCAGAGGGCATTAGGCACAAGATTTTTTGGGATCAAATAACATGTCATTCATATCTTATAAGACATTTTCTTATCAAAGTGAATTCTTTTCCACCCACTATTGGCTGATATATTTATTTTAGCTTTTTGTGTGTGGGTTTTTTTTAGGGATTTATTCCTCATTGCATGGGCTAGATGACAATACTATGAGCATTTATAAAAAATTTATGTGTCAAGCACTGTTATCATTTTCATTTTAGTGATGCCTGTAGTATTCATAAAATATTATGAATTTGAACATCAAAAAAACTTTTGTTGACTTATAACTTCATCCTAACTAAAAAGGTGACCATGGGCACTTGATATGTACTTAAGTCTCTACATGTCAATTTCCATTAAGGAAAAATTACTTTCCCAATTTCTTCTGTCTCTGTTAGGATTCTTATTTATAGGAGCTAGAAATATCTACCAAACAGTGTTTAACACAAATATGTTGATTCTTTTCCTGATAGAGTCAAGGGCTTCCACCAGTAAGTGCTATTAGGCTCACTTTCTTTCTCTTGCTTGGATCTTTTCCAGGCAGCCTATCAATCCAATCCTTGTAAAACAATTGACTTCATAGGCTAGTAACCAAAGACACGTATCTCTTTGAGCTCTAGTTCTTGAATCTATGCTTTCAGGGTTTCTGTGTTTAAGCACTGAACTCAGGGGGTTGGAGCAGTGATATCTGGCTTGCTTTTTCTTAGGACACAACTAGTAAGTTAGATTATAGTGGTGATATGATTACTCTGTTGTGTATCCAGTGTAGATTCCCAAGTGATTCAATCATGCTATTTCTCATATAGAGCTATTAGGGCTTGAAATGGTGGGAAAGCACCAGTCTTGTTTCTCATAGAGAGCTATTAGGGTTTGAAATGGTGGGAAAGCACCAGTCTTGTTTTTTGCCACACATTTTATTCTACAAAGTTTGTTTACACTGAAGTTTATATTGGAACACAAAATATAGCAGTTGTAACCTGGGAAATGTCAGGATTATCAGTTATTTTCTATTGTTGCCCATAAATAGAAACTATATCTAATTTCTTCCCTTGCTGCTTTCAGGCACTCCAGTCAGTTAGGGTTATTTATTCAGGGTCAAAAGCAATACTCAAAGAAAACAAATATCTTCAAGTAATTATTTCAACTTTCTAAATTTTGGTGAGTTCAAGGTTAAGTCTTCAGATGAAAGAGACAGTTTAATGTTCTACTGAACAATGTATCAGTCAGCTGAAGTCCAAGAGAATTGCCAGACTCCTTAGTACCCACATGCCAATCCTAATCAACCAGTACTACTTGTGGCATATGTTAATTTCCAATAATATTTCTCTGTATGTCATGATCAATTTTATGAGCAGACTTTACATTTCAGGGCACATAAAAATGATCAAAGTTTCTTACATTTATTGACACATATACACTGTAGATGTACTGAAATAGCTGAAACAATATGTTCAAATTTTCTCCCAAGACAGTGGTTCTCAACTTTCCTAATGCTGCCATCCTTTAATAAATTTCCTCATGTTGTGGTGACCCCAACCATAAAATTATTTTGTTGCTACTTCATAGCTGTAATTTTTCAACTGTTATGAATTGTAATGTAAATATCTGATATGTAGAGAATCTGATATGCAACCCCCAAAGGTGATGCAAAACCATAGGCTGAGAACCATTATAAAGACCACTGTCCTTAGTGAAACAATTAAGATATAAAATGATGGCATTAATTACGGGGTGCTATAGTAGAACATATACGTTAAGAACAAAAAGGAAGATAAAAATTTGCATCTATGGTATTGCTAGTTCCTCAACTTAGAACTGACCTTAATACTTGCATGTAATTAAAATGATATAAAAGCAAAAAGGAGGAGGGGGATGGGATAAGGGGTTCTAGGGAGGAGAAATGGGGAAAGGGGATGATGTCTGAAATGTAAATAAATAATATATGCAATTAAAAAGGAAAAAATAAAAATAAATTTTTCCTATAATAGAGAAACCAGTCTACACAGTATGTAAAACCTAAGGGAAGAAGAGTGTGAGAATGTTCTTTTGGGAAAGGAGCTAAATGGAGCAGGAAATAGAGCTGTTTTGGAAAAACAGCAGTTGAAGAAGAAGGCAAAAAGGTATATGACCAAAATATATCTCAGTTATATGGACATACCATTAACATATAGTGGTTTTCCAAGATAAATATTTATACTTTTATGGCATGATATCATACAGTAACTTCTCTGTGTGAACATGTGTGTGTATGTGTGTGTGTTTGTGTATAGTTGATGTAAGTTGATGTATATGTTCACATCTGTATGTAAGAGTACATGGCCTTGTGTTTGCCTGATGGTCAGGTATTTTTCATAATACTCCACCACATTTTTTTGAGACAGGGTCGCCTAGTGAACCAGAAGCTCATCAATTCAGCTAAATTCACTTATCACCAATCCCTAGTGGCTCTCCTCTTTTATCTCCCCAGGTCAGGTTTTACAGTCATTCATTGTCATGGCTGACTTTTTCAAGTTAGGTTCCCCAAATCTTCATGATAAACATTATCACAGAAAATTCCTTTAATTATAAAGTTGTCAACATCCATTTAGAAGTATTATTTGAATTCTCATTAGCAACATGAGAATATTTTTTAAGCTGTCTTAGTTAGGGTTTTACTGCTGTGAACAGACACCATGACCAAGACAAGTCTTATAAAGGACAACATTTAATTGGGGCTGGCTTACATGTTCAGAGGTTCAGTCCATTATCACAAAGCCAGGAACATGGCAGAGTCCAGGCAGGCATGGTGCAGGCAGAAGTGAGAGTTCTACATCTTCATCTGAAGGTTGCTAGCAGAGGACTGACTTTTAGCCAGCTAGGGTGAGAGTCTTAAGCCCACACCCACAGTGACACATCTACTCTAACAAGTCCATACCTCTTAATAGTGCCACTCCCTAGGGCAAGCATATACAAACCATCACATATCATTCCCGGGCCCCCATAGTCTTGTCCAAACATATGAGATTATGGGGTCCATACCTAAATATAGCATAATGCAGAATACATGTAGTCCAACTTCCAAAGTCTCCATAGTCTATAGCAGTCTCAACAATGTTAAAAGTCCAATATTTAAAGTCTCTTCTGAGATTTATTCAATCACTTAACTGTGATCCACAAGGCAAGACAGAAAACCAGCTGGGCAAACTCCAAACTTTGTGTCTCCATGTCTGATGTCAAAGCAGTCTTCATATCTCCAATTCCTTTTCATCTTTGTTGACTGCAACAAACTTCTTTCTCTTGGGCTTGTTCCACTCCCTGTTAGCAGCTTTCCTCAGCAGATAGCGCACAGCTTTGGCATCTCAAACATCTTGGGGGTCTTCAAGGTAACTTGAATGTTACAGCTTCTTTTTCCAATGTCTGAGATCCACACATGATTTTCTGGCCTCCTCCAAAAGGCTGGCCTCACTTTTCCTGCTCTGCCCTCTGTAGCACTCAAAGCTCAGGTTGATCTACTCTGCTGCTGCTGCTGTTCTTGGTGGTGATCCCATGGTACTGGGATCTCCAATACTCTGGGGTCTTCTGCTGCAACTAGGTAGGCATCACCAATAGCCTTTCATAGACCATCTTCATGGTGCCAAGCCTGAACTCCTTTGCATGACCCCTTCAGTCCTGGGCTGCCAACTGTAACGGAGGCTGCACCTTCACCAATAGCCTTCTATGTCTTCTCACAGGGCCAAGCCTCACCTGCTCTTCATGACCCCTTCACATCTTCAAAACCAGTACTACCTGGGTGATTCTTACACATTACCAAGCACAGCTGCAACGTGGGGTACAACCTTGGGTATCTCTGGAACACAGCTTCATTGTGCTCTTAGAAAATACTTTCCAGAAGATTTCACCTCAGTGATGCTTGTCTCTTCTTAATCACCTCTAATTTCTTAGCTCCAGCTGACTAGCATCAATTGTCCCAGTAGTCACTTCTATTTTTCACTCTAAACCAGAGCCATGTGACCAAAGCTGCTGAATTCTTCTGCTTGTTGATCCTGGAACATGGTCCGTAGTTCTATTACATTATCACCAGCTTTCTGTTTTCCAACTCCTTCACTCCCCTAAGCTTGGCTGTCTTGGCACTTGCTCTGTAGACTGACTGTGTACTCAGATCTGCATGCCTGTCTCCTAAGCACTGGGATTAGAGGTGTGGGCCATCAAACCTGGATTTAAGTTTTTCTTTACCTAGATTTTGCTCAGTTCTAGGCTGGCCTTGAACTCAGAGATCTTGTCTTTGCCTCTGGAGATTAAAGGCTTGTACTACCATGATTGAATCTAAATTTAGCTGAGTGGAATCTTGCCACAAGGTCATTACTCCTTTAATCTGTTATCTCCTAGAACACAGGATTTGGCTCCATTTCACTTTCTGGTGTTTCTTTAATATTCGAGCCATATATTTTATATTTTTCCTTTCTAAGTGTGTTATGCTTGTTCAAAATGCTCTTCATGAGACTTAATCAGACAATGAATTCTCTGTTGGGCTTTTTTGAGACTTCCTTTTTCAATGCAATTAATAAAAATCTCCTTACCTTAGCCTTGGGTAGACTCTTCAGACAAGGGCAAAAAGCAGCTACATTCTTCACCAAAACACCACAAAAACAGTCTTTACACTGAGTTCTGAAATTCATCTTCTCTGAAACCTCTTGGGCCAGGTCAGAACAGTTCAAATTATTCCCAGCAACAAAGTCTTCTACATTCTTACAAGGATGACCCATTAAGCCCCATTTAAAGCATTCCACTGCTTTCCAAATCCAAAGTACCAAAATCTACATTCTTCCAAGCAAAACCATGGTCAGACCTACACAGCAGTACCCCAGTCCCTGGTACCAACTTCTTTCTTAGTTAAGGTTTTACTGCTGTGAACAGACCCCATGACCAAGACAAGTCTTATAAAGGACAACATTTAATTGGGGCTTGCTTACATGTTCAGAGGTTCAGTCTATTATCACAAAGGCAGGAACATGGCAGAGTCCAGGCAGGCATGGTGCAGGCAGAGGTGAGAGTTCTACATCTTCATCTGAAGGCTGCCATCAGAATACACAAGAATATGTTTTCATGGGTTCTTCTACAGTGAAAAATGAGCATTTCTTTATGTCATATTGACAGAGAAGATACAGCTTGCTTTCTACCTCGCTGAGATGGGCTATTAAGGTCTGAGCATCTTTATTTCCTCTCTTCTAAAAAGCCATCTTTGCTTTGCCTCAGTTTGCTTTGCTCTACCAAAGGGGAAAAATGATTTATTCAGTGGTCAAGAACCAAACAAGCAGGCCCTGACCTCAACATGGGTGTAGAGGACTTGCTGAATGTAATGTTGAGCCGTTACTTAGAGCACTTTTTATTATTAGTTTTTTTTTTTTGCTTGAATTTTTCTGTAGCAGACAAACAAATGATAGAATCTTGAGAAAGCTTTCAAAATGTCCCTGAGGGCTGCCTTAGAAAAAGCCAAATCACTGTTGAATTCAAGAAAGAAAGCAATTTTCGTCTACAAAAAAGGATGGGGAGGGTAGAGCTGTGTGCTGACCACTGTGGAGAAGTTTAAGGGGTTCTGGGACAATCAGTTTCCCTGAGGTACAATGTAGGTGGTATTTGATGGATGATGTCTATTGATGTAGCTGTGTCTTTTGTAAGGAAGCAAGCCAAAGGTACTATTAACTTATGAATCTAAGGAAAAGAGGCAGGGAAAATATAAAGAAACAGTAAGCTTCCTATCTCCCAAATCTACATGGATTTGATGTCAAATTGGAGATGACATTTGTCCTGGGAACCACTTGGAATAATTTAAAAATAATATTCAATGATTAATACCTCATAAGTTCTGTCATTTGTGTTCTTTCCTGTTCTTATATGATATAATGTTCTATGCTTTATACTTTATTCCAAAGGATCCCAGAGTGGTTTACAATCACAGCATCAGCCTGGGTCTCCTGGTTGAACAATGTGTTCAGAATGACAGAATTACAACATCCTTGGCAGACCTATGCATAATTTTCTAAAAGTGTCTCCACTGCAAAAAAAAAATGAGCTTATATATAATTCTTAATAATGGAAAAATCACTCCCTTAAGTTGAATGTCCTTCAAATTGATGGAGTAGGAGATACAGCAATGCTGATTACGAGCACTGATCTTGTGTAAAATGGGAAGATAGGTCACCATTCTGCTCCCAGAGGGATGCATTTGTAAAGGTTTGTGTAGAGGAAATAGAAGCACTGTGTTTGGACATGTCAGTGACTTATAATGCTCTGCCCTGTGTTCTAGTTAAAGTGGAAGAGCTAGAAGAACATATACATTCATTATTCTCGTGATGAGTCAACTGCTCCAGGCCTGCCAAGCCTGTGCAGCATTCTCTGTGTCTGTACTTGCTACCACTTGTACCCAAGCTCTCTGAATGAATTTTTGTGCCATTACTCATCATGTACACCTTTTCAAGTTTATTATTATTATTTTAATTATATGAAGCTGTATGTGTCTGCATGTGGGTATGTGCATGTGATTACAAGCACATACACAGGACAGAAGTGTTTGGTCTTCTGGAGCTGGAGTTAAACATGGTAGTGAGCCATCTGTTGTGGGTGCTGGGAACAGAACTCTGGTCCTCTGGAAGAACAGCAAGGACTCTGAACCAGTAGGTCATGTTCCCAACACATTCCCTGCATTAGTTCTCATTTTTTATTTGTTGTTAGGGAGAAAAAAAATGGTCTGTATTGCTTTTGAAACACACCTGTTATAATCAATGTCACTTGGAACTCAGAATTTGTGGTAATTTGGGTACCACACAATTCTCTTAACAAATGTCTTTCTAGCAGAGTGCATCACCACATGTTTTAATTCTTGCAGTCAAGAGGTAGGAGCAGAGGTGTCTCTATGAGTTTAAGGCCAGCTAAGGCTGTTTAGAAAATGCTACACCCTAAGCCTACTATGTGACATCATGTAAAAAATGGTTTTATATAGAATGAGGTGTTAATGATGGGTTAGCTTTGAAAACTAGGAAGATGTGAAGTTTACTACTAAGTAAGGATAGTACTGTATATTTCAATCTTCAGTCAACAAGCAAATGCAGGCTCATGATTAACTGCTAATTACCCCCAAAATGAGATGAGAAGAATTAGGAACTGAGCCAAACTCCTCTCTCCCTTTCTATTTCTGAGGAATTGCAGCTGTTCAGAGAACAGTGATACATTCCTCCCTCTTTCCCTCCCCCCTTCCTTCTCCCCCTTCTCTCCTTCTCTTTCCTTTCAATTCTCTTCCACTTCTCTTCTCCCTTTGCATTGACTCATCTTAAAGAGCAGTGGATCTCACGAACTTGTTCTGCAGATAACCACTGGACAATGGTCTCCTTTTTATGTTATGTCAGTTTTCTACTATCTCTATGCTTAACAAATTAGCAAAACCTTGTAGACTCATAACAACATACTATATCCCACAGTGTTACTGGCCTAGGGTATCCCTAAAAGCCATGGACTTTGGAGCTGCTGTCATCTCAGGGCTTAGTGAGGAGCAGCTCACAACCAGGAAATAGGCTTTAAAAGGCCCAAAGTGGCAGCTGCAAGTGCAAGCTGTGATGAATTGTAACTTGATCTCAGAAGTGACATCCCATCACTTCTGGAGTAGTTTACTTGTTAGAAGATAGACAGTCAGTCATGCCCACACTTGAGGGAGGGAGTGACATTAGGATTTATACACTAAGAAGCAGAAAGCATCCGGCTTACTTGTGACATGTCTTACTAATCATACTTTGTGTTTCTTCTGAGAAAAGATCTCACTATGTAGCCAAAGCAGGCCCCTAGCTTACAATCCTGTTGCTTCAACTTTCTAAGTGCTCTGATCACAAGTGTGTATTTGTAACTACTCTCAAGCAAAGTCCAAAAGTGCCTGGCTCAGAATGGTTCAGAGGCCTTTTGTTTTATAGTTAAATTTCCATATAAACATATGCATTGTGCTCCAAGTGTAGATACATTTGGACAAAACTCTTCCTGAAAATCTTCAAGTATAATTGATAATCTAGAAAGATAGAGACCTGGTGACTTTCTGCTCAGCATGTTGCAAATGTGAGAGGTACCAGATTGCTTAGGAGCTCCAGATACACCAGGCACTCTTCAACCCAGGCTGAATTTCTATTTTCTCTAATTCATTTGTCCGGATTGAGATTCCATTATTAACTATGCTCTTTTTAAAAATCTTGACATTCTGTATTTTATAAAAGTGAGTCTTTTCTTTTTGACAAATGGGAGTATTCTACAGCATACTCTGCCATTGAATTCTTAGTCTCTGCTCATCTTTCAAACACAGTTGATTTTACTTATCAGGGCAAAGATTTATCAGCTATTCATTTATTAGCAACTGACTGCAATAGATTACATGTCAACTTCTCCACTATTTTGTTGGCAAAGGGAAATTTCAAAGAAGGGTAAATTTAGGGTTAGAGGGGTGCCTCAGTATTTATCACTGTACTAAGAGAGGACTCAGCACCCACGTGATCACTCCCTATTAATTGTAACTCCAGGAGTTACCATCTGTTCTTTGACCTTTGCAGGCTGTGAGCATACACACATGCAGGTGAGCATGCACACATGTACATGGGCGTACATACATTCAGGTACCTATACATGCATGTAGGCAAAACACCCATGCTCATAAAACAAGAACAGACTAATACTTTCTTTAAAAAGGGTAAAACTTAATTTACTATCAATGAATGACAAGGGTATCCTAAGGTAGATGTCTGTCAAGGAATATATGAACTATCAGTAACTTTGTGCTCTAAGTTAGTTTTTAGGGTTTTTTTTTGGTAATTTAATTGAAAATTGTATTACATAGTGTGTGTGTGTGTGTGTGTGTGTGTGTGTGTGTGTGTGTGTGTGTTTATGTCAGAAGACAATCTGATGGGGTCTGCTTGATTCTTCTACCATTTGGGTTCTGGGAATCACACTTAGGCTATCAGATTTGGAGGTAAGTACCTTTATTCACTGGCCCTTACTTTATTTTTGAATTAGCATGCCAGTCAACAGATTCCCTTATGCATTTTCATACATACTTTGTTGTCTTTGGTCCTCTCTTCAACTATTCCTTTACTGTCCTAATGAGACCCTTATGCTGTGTATTTGGAGGTGGGTAGGGGGAAATTTTAAGTATGCTAGTTTTTCTTTTTATTATTTCTATTAACATTATATCATTATATTGTTGTTGTTCTGCAAATAAAAGTTACCTATTTTTAAGCCAGTGCTAGGATTAAATGAATCTCATCTTGCTAATTTATGTTTGCCAAAAATAAAGACAAAACCAGGTGGCTTTTTTTTTCCTTTGACCCACTGATAATGTTTTTAATGAAGAGAAGTTTTCTCTATCCCAAAGAAGAGCAACATGTCAAGCATATTGGCAGGGGTGCCAAGTGTCTTTGTAGTTATAGATAAGCAGCAAACAGAAAACAATACAAGGCATTCTAATCTGATCTATGATATGGCGAGGTCACAAAGTACTACAGAAAGCTAGAAATGATATTTCTTTTTTAATACAAGTCTGTATAGATGTGAAAAAGTGCCTTCCCTTCTCCACTCCCCTTCCTTTCTACTACACTCACCTATTCCCTTCCCCTCCTCTCCTGTCTTCTGCCCCTTCCTCCTCTTCTCCCCTCCTCTTTCTTCTCCCTCCTTCTTTTCTTTATTTCTTTTTGTTGTTCTACTGAACAGGGATGTCTAGACCTTTAACAAGAATGTGATAAGTATAGGAAAAAACAAATGTTTTCCCTTCTTTACACATTTTTACTAACAAATGTACTGTGATATAACATAGATAGATGAGTCACACATTTGAAGTGAACAACTTACTGATTTACAGTATATTCATATGGTATATTTATAGAGTTCTGCCACCATTACCACAATCAATTTAAAATGATTTCATAGCCTCAAGTAGAAACCCAGCCCATTTTCTCTATTTCTATCTAGCTCCACACAACCACCAATATATTTTCTGCTTCTCATTTGAGCATTTCATACAAGTAGAATTATAAATGTGGCAGAATCATAAATGTGGCTCTTATATCTAGCTTCTATTAATTTTCATATTTGTCCTAAATGAGGTTTCTTCAGTTGGTTTCTGTCTACTTGCTATTTCTTCTTTTACTTTGGTTCATAGTTAATAAACTCAATCAGAACAAAGAATATTACTCCTATAGATCATTCTACTGTCTAGACAGGACAATATGACAAGATCCTTTCTAAGAAGAAAAATCTATCTATCTATCTATCTATCTATCTATCTATCTATCTATCTATCTATCTAATTATATAACAGAAGAAATTAAGTAACAATAGTAAAACTACTCTGGTGAACTCAGACAGTTAGTTATTTGTGCTTCTTAACAAGCTGCCATTACCTGAGGTGTTAGGGTTGTGGCTCAGTTGGCAGAATGTTGGCCTAGTATGCTCCGGGCCCAGGATATGGAGGCTGCTTAGGGAGGCCTGGTAGAATGTGTCTGTAATCACAGAATTTGGAAAATAGAAGCAAGAGAATCTGAAGTAGGGCATCCTTAGCTACACAGCATGTCTAAGCCAGCCAGGACACATGAGACTCTGTCTTTAAAAGCAAGCAGGCAAACCAGTGTTAGCTATGCATATGGCATACGTGCCTTACTCTCAGCCACCATACTGCACCAGTCTGCAGACAACTTACTCAAACTAGATGCCTCATGAACTTGGAGGAGCTGTGAAGCCTCATGATCCTACACTTGAAGCTGCATACTGACAAATAGAAAATGATACACACAAGGACTTAAGAAAATAATGAATGTACACTTGGATGGACACAATAGTCACCGTAACCATAAGCAAACTTATAAATCAGATATAGTAGTGCTCCTGCATGGCAATGCACCCTCTAATCTCGGCAATCAGAAGGCAGAAGGAGCTTGAGTTCAAGTCTAGCTTGAGCCACATAGTTTTATGCTTATTGCAAAACAAAGAAATATTTAAAAAAGGCAAACTGTCAATCTACAGCTACATATGAATATTTCTTAACCAATCTTTGATAATCAATGTTTCTTGTCATTCTTATGCCCATACATACATATCTCTTTAAGTTAATATAAATGGATGTAACATTTTAATTTTTGATAGTGGCATAATATTCCATAAATCAGTACATCATCTTATTTAACTATATTCCTCTCAATACACATTAACTATTTTGTTTGTCACTGAACTCAAATTACAAACCAATTTACATATGTTCTTATCATGATGTTACTGGATTTAGTTTTTATGCTATTTATAGGCTATCAGGTCTGACTACCAGGATTTCACAGACACTGACAGAACATGCCATTTAGAATATTAATATTTTTCTATGTTAATGACACTGAACTTTATTACTCAGGAGTGCTCTAAACATATTTCCAACAGCTAACACTAATATATTTCCAACAGCTCCACTAGCCCTGGAGTTGATACAGGTCCTTACAGATGTAGAGTTCATCTTACAGAAAAGAGACCCTGAGCTCAGGAAATCCACCTATGCTACTGAAGATAGTAAGTAACCTTACTCTTCTTAATGAAGGGAGATGCTATTTTGCCATGACTCATATATCTTGAGTCTGGAAAAACCTGACTAGGGTGGGTCTTGAAAAACCTGACTAGGAGTTGTAAGGCAATGAAGAAAAACATAGATACACCGACACATGCACAGAAAAGCTGGGGTCAGATGAGTTGTATAAATTCTGATGCATCCATATCAACTACAAAACAACCTGGTACCTCAGTGTGTGTGTGTGTGTGTGTGTGTGTGTGTGTGTGTGTGTGTGTGTTTGTGTGTGTGTGTGTATTTGTAGGGTTAATGGGGTCCCGTGTATGCTCTGCAAGAGGGCTGGGCTGCTCAGGGAGGCAGGATGTGGGAAGGTTGATGGAGCTTACAACAGGCTGTCGCTGGGTGAGTGCAGGGCTGTGGGGGTAGCCGAGGAACACTGCTCCATGGGAGGGGAAGCACAGTCTGACATCCCAGAGACAGACAGCTGGATCCAGGCTTTCAGACATCCAGGTACCACAGGATGCTGAGGAAGAGCTGAGAACTGAGTGGTGGCTCGCAGGCTGGATCTAGCCTGAGGCCTAGGGAGGAAGTGGGGGAGAAACTCCTGTGGTGAGAGTTCTTCTTTGCTCCAGCAGTCTTGGGCTTGGTGGTGGCACAGAGAGGCCTTCTACAGGAGATTAGACAGTGGCTCTATAGGGGAAGACCTCCATGGCTCCCTATGATGGATCCTGGTGAAAAGAGGCATTCTATGGTTTTAAGGCATTTTATTGTCACTGGGGAAAGTAGATGAGTAAAACTGTACCCTGCTTCTCAGGGCGGGCCTGAGGTTAAAAACCTTTGCAGGGAGGAGTGTCTAGAAAAGAGAGTTTATTGCCTAAGTCCTCCAGGCCTTTAGGTACCTCATTAAAATGGAGATCTGTCTTGAGTCTACTTGACCGCAGATCATGTCCTTTACCTGTGGAGGGATTTGGGGCATTGCCCTTATGTGACTGATGGTCACAAATCTATAGAGGGCTGCGGCCTTGTGCTAGGAGTCTGGTGCCTTGGAAAAAGGTAAAATGCCTGGGTCACTGGGGTTTCTAGCCTTAGCCTAACCAGGAACCAGGTTGCCTTTCAGGGTCCTACGTGTATGTGTCTGTGTGTGTGTGTGTGTTGTTGTTGTAGTGTTGTTTTGATTTGTTTTTGTTTTGCATAACAGAGGTGGTGAGGTGAGTTTACCTAGTTCCGGTAGGAAGTCTTTGTAGGCAAGCAGTCTTTGGCTATAAATATCTGGAAAGAGAAAGCCACAGTTGCTAGTCTTTGCACACACTGACCAATTGTTCATAAACACTCAGACTTCCATTGAAACCTTTGTCATTATTCTTGAGCCTTACCTGGGTAATGTTTAAGATTCCTGTGAGGCTGAGGCCTTGGACTGAGTCCTCAGCATGGCCTTGTCTATGTCAACAATGAGCATTACCTCAGAACCTCACTCACTTGGGCTTCCTTCACTTCCTATACTGCTTTATCCTTCAACATCATTCACTGCAACCTTCTTGTTCAAAAGTCCACAGTGGTGTCAACTCTTCTGATTTCAGGCCACTGGCTCAGCCTGCAGACACCATATGCCTCACCTCCTGTATAATGGAGTTTGTAAAAAATAATTTTGTTCTTTATATCGTTACCTCCTAGTCTGTTCTCACTATTATTGTAATGGATAGTATCCACAGTAACACTTCTGGATATATTCATTGGAAATGTTTCTCATTTTATCACCAATTCACACTAGATTTTGGCAGTTTTTTTTTTTTTTTTTTTTCCTGTGGATGGAACTCAGGTCACCAGGCTTAGTTCTTCAACTACCTTTTGCCACTTCAGCCATATTGCTGGTGTCAAAAGATTTCCTGGAAAGAAACTGTATTTGCGGAGGCTGATTGGTTGATTAGAATTGCAGTAATGTGAAGGGGTTGGAATGTTGCAGATCCAGAGCTGAAGTATCTTATCTTGGGCTAGTGTTAGCCTCCTGCCTTGTCTACTTCTGTGTGGGGAACTAACTTCCTGTGACTAATAGATAAGAACCATTTCAGATGTATTATCTTAGCTAACCCTTAACTTCCACCAAAATCTAGGAATGTGACAGATAGCATCTGAGGCCTAAAGAAACGCTACCCTATAACTGCTTTTCTGATGTATCCTCCAAATGCATTTTAAAGTCGATTTTTGACTTTCTTTGTTCTGTAAAATTAGGAAAGTACATGAAACTGCTTCTAGGTTAGAATGTAGAATTTAGGGTAACCTAAATCTGTTCTTGGGCTATGATTACTCAAACTGGCTCCATAATAAACTATCGTTTATTCTCCTTAAAGTGAAAGGAAAGGGTTTGTTTGTCAGTTTTTCTCCTGTGAACACCAGCACAGGTCATTTTTAACTAGTAAAAGAATACTAAAAGAGTTGAATGTCCTATGTTCTGTAAGATTATCACATGCCTTCGCTAAAGCTATCTCCCTGATGATTTTCATGTTGATTACTGTGATGCTCTTTTTTTTTTTTTTGTTTGCTCATTTTTAATACCACTTTTAGGAGGGATTCTAGTGGCTAAGTGATACTATCCATATACTTTTCTGTCTTCCTAACCAATATAGTCAGTATTAAATGTAAGAGTTATATATGCATCCATTTGCTCAAACAACTCACTGTTCAAGTCATGTATTTCCTTATTAATTCTTTGTTTAGTCAAAGCCTCAGTCACTGAGAAACTTGTTAAGAACTTCTCATTGTGAAGAGACTCTATCTTCCTTTTAAACTCTGTCACCTTCTATTTATATACTTTGGAATTTGTCTAACAAGTGCATGCAAGTGTAGAGTGGTTAATTAGAAGTTTTCTCATGCAATGCTTCCATTTGCCCCTTAGAGTGTCTTTGGTGTGCTCCTCTGGGCAAGCCAGACCTTTTGTTGTTTCTTGTTAGCAATCACCTAAATGAGAGCAGTTTCGGTATCCTTTTACTTTCAACCTAGAGTTTTAGTGTCACTCAAAAACAGCATTTTGCTGAATTTGTTCCTGTCCCTCACTTATATCTGAACCCTTCTGTTTTATATTTGGCAGATCTGGTTCACTGCAAATGCTGTGCTTTCATGTGAATTGGTATCTAATGTTAATGCTTTGGTTTGCATTTTATGCTCACTAGGATTTTATTTTCCCCTTAGGCTTGCTTTTCCGTTCTCTTCCCTCTTCTGGCTTGAAGTCTTTCTTTTCCAAAATGTTTTTCTATTTGATACTATCAGAAGCCCCAGAGTTATCCCCAACCTATGACCTCCCTGTCTGTGGCAAGCTTTGGAGAATGGGTTATGGCTCAAGTGCCTAATGAAAATTCAAAATCATAAATTCATTATTTAAAAGTTTATGTAATCTTAGACGAGACTCCTTGCTGTTCCCTATCCACAGAATATCTGGCAATGCAGATAATTATTATTAGTCCCACTATGTGAGAACACCATGATTATACACTCTATTTGAACTGTAAGCACCTAACTTTTTAAACCATTGTGACTTGCAACTGTTCCCGACTCTCCTGCAGTATCAATTCTTTTCTATTGCATTTACTTATTCTTGTTTGTGTGCGTGCTATTACTACACCAAGATTGTTTAAACTTATAAGTAGTTAATGTTTTATTTTATGTAAAAAACCAATCTCTTTTACTGACAATGCATTCAGAATTTGTTTTTTTAACAGATGCTTTCTTCCTGTGGTCTATTTTTTTCTCTTTTCTCCCACATTCTTTCCTTCCTTCTCTCTTTTTCACCCTTTCTTCTCTTTAGTGATGGTTTAAGTTTGACAAACACAGTTTCTATTCTCTCTTTTCACAATAAAACATTATTTTAATGTTCCCTGGTTAATTGCTAGGAAAAACCTACTCATTCTAATTTTTCCTGGCATAAGATGACCTGAATCTTTTTCTATAGCCTTAATTATTTTATCATTTTTAATTACTGTGTGTCTAGGCAGGTTATTATTTATTAAAGTGCTTGTATTTTTGGAAAAACCACAGATATAAACTCAAGGAATGTCACTTTTGCTCCAATTTTTTTCATTTGTTGTATGTGTGTTCATGAGTGTTTGTAGGTGAATATGTCCAAAGATGCATGCATATGTAAGTGCTTGTGTGAAGGCCAGAAGTCTACCTCCACTGTTCCCCAGAGGCATTTTTTTTGAAGCAAGGGCTCACATAGGGTCTTGAGACTCATTGACTAAAGTAAGCTGAGTGGCTTGAGATACAGGGGTCCACAGTCTATTCCTGCTCAGTGCTGGATTATAATCACACACCACCATAGTTCCTTTCTACATGGGTTTTGGAGATTGAGCTTGGATCCTCAAACTTGCAGAGCAAGTAATTTACTGCCTCAAGCTACCTCCCCAGACCTTTATCTTTATCTAATTTTTTTTTTAATTTTTGAAATTCCTATTGAAAGGATGTTATGATTTCTCTGTCATTTAAAAAAATCTCATCTCTGTACATTGTTTTTACCATTGGAGATTGACTATTGAACCCAGGACCCATAATAGGTCTGCAGTCTGTCTCTGACCTACCTTCTGGAAACCATCCTGTATAGTTGAGACTCATTCCACTTGGTTGCTTTTTGCTATTAATGTCCAATTCACTAATTATTAAAACTGTATCTTGCTTCTCTTATAGATTAAAAAAAATCCATTTCAAGAATTTGTGACTTTAGGCAATCTGTACATGTTGTAGTTCTTTCCATTTCTCTCCCACAATTTACTTGTTTTTGTAAAAGGCAAAACACTTCAATTTTCTAAAGGTGTGCAGACTTTATTTACACTATTCTACTCTCTAAGATGACATGGGCAAAATCAAACAACTATTTTGGACCAACAACAACCAAAACTTTGCTACATTGGCCTCTTACACCACTGTCTTTGAGCTATGCTTATGTAGTCAGTTGATTTTCATTTTTTAATTTTGCCTTCTTCTTTACATGAGAACAAATACAATCCAGATATTGACTTTCAACAGTAAACCTTCTACATGTCCCTGCTTCATTCATTAGTCATTTTGGTACTGCTCCCCAACCAGGGTAAACTCCTTCCCATCCTCTTTTTGTTCCTAAGGACAGAAACCAAAAGACTTATGACGCTGGGACTGTGTCTTCACTTTGAATATCATATTCTGTTAAATTTCTAAGTCATAGACTGTTATGCTTTCAAGCTAAATTTTGTCTTACTTTAATCTTTATATATTCAATCTATGACTTCAGTGTTAGAGATGCACTGAATTGAGATTGTCCTAGACCATTTCACCAGTTTTTTCTAATGGTAATTTATAATTATACATTTAAAAAATAAAATAAGTGATTTTAACTATTAAGGGTGTAAAAGAATGCATCTTGGACTTTATATGACCCCCTACAAAATTATATAATCTTTCAATATCTTTTGACTAGGAGAAAGATTTTGGATCTAGGATAAGATCATGGTTCCAATAGTGAATGTTAATCTCTGTATTCTGTAATTATTTTATTCTTATGACTACAAGATAATATACTCAATATACTCAATATCTCCTTCCTCACCTGCACCACTACCACTTTTCACTAGGAAATTTTCAGATAACAAGGCATTAGAACTATGTGTATATTGAATCTTTATTTATCCACCACCTAGCTTCAACTATTACCATCTTGCTATGGTACTTGGGCCATCAGTTTGTCTTCATCATTTCATTCTTTTTGTTTCAACATGTTAAAACAAATCATAATAATATAATTTCAAAATATATGTTATTAATTCATTTTATCTAGAAAAAAGCATTAATGTTATCACAGTATTATCAACCAAACAAAAATTAAAATTTATTAATGTTTATCACATATGTTCCTGTTGGATTTCCCCCAGTAATCTAAAATATGCCTTAAAAAATCTTTTTAAGTGTCCTGGTGCTTTGCTTGCATGAATGTTTGTTCAACATATATGTGCCTAGTGCCCAAGAACAGCATTCTGGAACGAGATACAGGTGGTTGTGAGTTGCCATGTAGGTGCAAATCAAATTTAAGGTGTAGCATCAACCCATTATCTTAGCCCCTCAAATGAAACTTTTACATGATATTTTTGTTAATTATTTGAGAATTTTACATAATGTACCTAGATCACACTCACTTTCCAGTCCTTTGAGCTCTGCTCCCTCAATCCTGGTAGCCTCTCCCCACAAAAAAAGAAAAAAAAAAGAAAAAGAGAAACAAAACCCACAAAAGTCTAACTAACTAACTAACTAACTAACTAACTCAACAAAAAACAAGTCCAATTTGTGTTCCTGTATACTTACTGGAGTATGGTCAAACTCTCAGAGGCCAGTCTGTTAAACAAAATTGAATCCTTCCTCACCTGCACCCCTATCACAAGACATTCACTGTGGAGAGCTACACTTTAGCATCCTTATCACAAATTTTAAGAGTTCTCTTCAGTGCCGGGTGGTGGCGCACACCTTTAATCCCAGCACTTGGGAGGCAGAGGCAGGCAGATTTCTGAGTTTGATGCCAGCCTGGTCTACAGAGTGAGTTCCAGGACAGCCAGGGCTACACAGAGAAACCCTGTCTGGAAAAACCAAAAAAAAAAAAAAAAAAAAAATTCTCTTCAATGACTTCCTTTCAGGAACATATGTGATAGACTGTAACTTCTTTTTTTTTGGGGGGGGGGGGTGTAGGGGAGTGAGTGTTGTCACAGAAACCTTCTGTTACTCTCTTTCTCAACTGTGAGTCTCCTATCATTGATACCACTGAGAAAGTATCTTCCTTGCCTTTTACAGTCTGTAAGAGCGTACATCATGGACTTCGACATGGTTTGTAGTCATAGGAATGATCGTAGACATGCACATAGCCTCCAGTGTCAGCATGTGCCACAGACCTCATTGTGGCAGCAGCACAGGCCATGGACATCAACAGGGCCTCTGGAGCATGGACTGTAGACAATAATATGGTCTCCAGTGGTAGTCTGGTCCATAGACATCAACATGGGTTAAGATGACCAAATACACAACATAGTCATCCATACAGTCTCTGTTGGCAGCTCAGAATGTAGACTTCAACATGGAATGTGGACCTCAACATGGTCTCCAAAAGCAGTTTAGACTACAGACATCAATAAAGCCCTGGGTCACAGCACAGTCATGGACACCAACACGAAGCCCAATGGCAGTACAGACCAAGGATAGCAAAGCCTCAGGTGGCCGCACAGTCCACTCAGATCAACATGGTCCCCAGCAGCAGCACAGCTTATGGACACCAACATGGATTTAGTTAGTGGCACAGACCACAGATATCCACATGACCTTCTGTGGTAATATGGGCCATAGGCATCAAAATGACCCTCTCATTTAAAGTAATTTTGTAATCAGAATGCAATCAAGGTATATATTAAAATAGTCATGTTTATAGCTTGTTATAATAATAGTTTCTCTTTATTCTTTTTATCCTTGATGATATTTATTTGTTGAATAATCTGGGTCAATTTCAGGCCATAGTAATTTTATTTGTAAAATTTTATTTGTAAAATAAGATATTTGTTATAAAAATTTATCGTACAAAAAATTTATTTGTAAATTTAAATAAAAATAATTATATTTCTTTAGAAGAGGCTTACCACTGTTCTATTTGTTGATACATTGTGAAAGACATGTAATAAGCATGGTGCAAAATATTTTAAAGAAATATTTATTTAATATTAAGGTATAATATTAAATATTATTTATTTTTCATTTTTATATAATTATTCCAAAACTTAGGCCCAAACAATATTTATATGCTTTAAAATTTTCAGTCAAGTTGTTGGCCAGGGTTCAATTTTTGAGTATTTGATTTCATTTATACAATTCTTTCCTAAGACATGGATGGCTATTAAAAGGCAACTTCATTCAGTTTTGCTCTGTCTGGACATCTCCAAAGAGCATCTTATACAAAATGTCTTTGCCATAAGAAGCTTCCTGAGGAGGAAAAGGCAAAACCAAGCCCTGGTTTCCTGTTACCTAACCTAAAGAGCCTGAGTGCTCACACATCTGCAATATAATCTTAGTCCATATTGATCAAACAGGGATGGAGCTATAAGTAGCAGAAAATGAGAAAAATCACTTAAGATCAGTTTGCAGGCAAGCTAAATGGGCAGCAGATCAGAAATGAGGTGCTTTACCTTTCCATTCCATTGATTTTATTGGTAATATTAATTCTTTCCTTGTGGTAGACCCTAGAATAAGAGCCCGGCATGACAATATTAAGGTGAATCCTTGTTTGCAAATTCAGTTCACACTTAATATATGGTAGACATATTCTATGTTGTGTGAACATTTCCAATACCATACGTACTAAACAGATGTACCTGTCTTCAATATAGAAGATAATTAACTGTTAGTCTTTCAGCTCTAAAAGTCTATTCTTCCACATGGTGATTCTTGAGATGATAATCTCAGACATAGAATTCACATCATTAAGTCCCATGACATTTCAGGGATGATATTACAAACAAAAGTGAATGATTTTCTCAGAAAAACACAATCATGAATTATTTCCAATGGATTTTTAGGCGATTAAACTTCTCATTAGCCTAACATAGTTAATATTCTAGGCATGTATTATTAATATTATTTTGTCATTATGGAAACAGAAAAAGGAATACTTGTAGTAATACCATGGATTTCAAAAATGTTATCAGAACAAAAATTATGCATGCATGAATGAAGTGTTCATTACTGTATTGCTTCTTATTTTAACTCTATTAACATGCACACTTAGTCACAGAAATCTGAGACATGGCCAAAGGTGAAATATTGTAGATACGATAAAGGAATCATGAACATATTTCATCTGTAAGCAAAAACTAGCTATTTTAAATAATTTAAGCAATAGGATATTATAAGTAGATGAACCTTGAAGATGCATACAATTTTATTCATTAATTTTAAGACCAAATCAAAAGGCAAGTAGTTCAATTTATCCAACTAGATAGAGAGGCAAACTCTTGACACATACGTCACATTAAAATTTTTACATGTAAAATGGTTACAAGTAAGGCAACTTCAGCATCATCAACAAAGTTATTTTATTATTATTATTATTATTATTATTATTATTATTAGTAGTAGTAGTAGTAGTAGTAGTAGTAGTAAATGTGCTAGAATTTATGAGGCAAACACTATATCAAAAGCACAAAGCTAAATATTAATGTGTTAGTTCTTGAGGTTGAAAGTATATATTTATAATAAAAACAATCTAAATTTCATTAGCTATGCATATGTAGATATGAACAAACTTAAAAATACAAAGCTTTTGATCACAAGGGGGTTCTGAAGATTCTATCTTTCTCCCTCACATGGACGCAAAGGTCATGATTCTGATTTTAAAACTTTTTAAATTTTGGACATCATACATCAACAAGTGGGAGACTGACACATGAGGTGAAGATCAGAGGAAATTCAGTTTCCACTCTTGAACTCTGTCTCTCCATAAGAGAGCTCCATACATTCTCATCACTTTTGGCTACTATATTGTTAAGGAGTGGGGATACTTCCTGAAATGAATTAATACATAATTGCTCAGTTTAAAAGAGGGATATTTCATTCAAGAGGGATATCTAAAATCAAATGAAAAGGCAAAGGCATAAAGAATGTAAGGAAATACTCCAAACCTCAAAGGAATATGTAGTCCAGCCTGATCTAGACCTGGGTTTTATATACTTTTTTTCAGTATTGTTAGAAGACAATATCTAGTTACTGATGGCATCAGGAGAAGAAGAGTGGCTAAGAGTTTTTCAATTAAAACAAACAAAATTATACTCCATTATGTTCTGTGCATAGCTCTTTTGATTCTCTGTCATAGTTTTGAGAAAGACAAAGGGTGTCAATGCTCCATGGCCTACGCATGGTCTCTTAGGTTTAGCTTTATCTTTACAGTGGCCCTCTGCAAACTATAGTGCCTAGATCCCAATAACCAAATGAAATGTGATAAGGAACTCTCTCAGTGTCTATGGAGATTTCCACACAGTGAATTCCACCCCATTTCCTGATGCCATAGAGCTTTTTATCCACCAGTGCAAAGTAGAGGACCTTGAGCCCAACATACTTGCCTCTGCCCCAAAGCCCCCTTTCTCAGTGGCTTGCAGCCATTATACTCCATGTAGTATCTTGCATGTCGGTTTCTGATTTGTATCAACCCTTCTATGCTTTCCTTGGCATCAATTCCACATCATAAGGTTATTCTTTGCCTTCTCGAGGCTATATTTTAGCTTGAGCAGAAACTCATCGAATGACTCAGTTTGTTCTGTGACATTTGTTTCATCTCCTACTTCCTTCACCTTTCAGAATTTCTGGCCATGTTCTCCAATAGCTGACAAAACCTTAAAGACACCTCAGCCTGGGGATGATGACTTGCTTGAGATCAACCACGAATGTCAGCTGCCTATAGGCCTTTGCTGCACTAAAGTATATGGTGGTATATATGGGTCTAATCTGCAGCACATGAAAAGGGTCCTCTCTTCTGGAAGTCCAGCCATGGCAAAATGTCTAGTCACATTTTCTTCAGCCTGGCTGTAGGGCCCACTAGCTACAGGTGGATTCATTCTACCAACTCCATCCAACCCCACTAGACTAACGATAGCTGGTGCAATTACTTGCTAGCTCTCAACAGAGTCAAGCAACACTTCATTTCTGGAAAGTACAGCCAAGAAGGAAGTCAGTTGGCCATTCTTTCAGTCTAATTTGAGGTTGGAGGTACCAAGGTTATGAAGAAGCATACTGCGTAAGCAAGGGAGAGTCTGCCTATTTTGTTGACCCTATCTGCAAAAGAAATAAATTGATTGATAAATATAAATGCCCATTGCCTCCCTCAATAATTTTCAGTTTTTGATCATGTAAGACTTTGATGAAATATAAACAGCATAGATTCATATTCATAATTGGTAACCATAAGGAAAAGTGATAGTATTTGTGTAGTTCATTTTTAAGATTTTAGATTCTTTGTTTATCAGAATATAAAGCTCCTGACGAAGGAGCATATCCAGTACACTAAGGAAATACTAACAGCATTTATTAGGGTAAGCTGAAATAACATGATGAACATTTAAGCCAATTTTTTTAATTGGGACATGTTAATCCAGAAAATGTATTTTAAATTTAGTTATTTTTTATAAATTAAAAAGGAAACTTACCTTTTGGATTTTTTAAGCATGTTCTCTGATGCTGGCGTAATGGCTCAGTGGTGAAAAGCACTTACTGCTACTTCAGGGGACTTGGGTTTAATTCCCAGCACTCACATAGCAGCTCATTATCATTCATAACTTCAGGTCCAAGGGATCCAACACCTTGTTGTTGCTTCTGAGGACACTGCATGAAAGGTGGACCATGTTTTGCCTGAATATACATTTGGGCAAACACTCATCCACATAAAATAAAACAAAGAATTAAAAGAATGTAAAACCATCTAGTCCTGGGCTTTTTAAAAAATGATTTTATTAATTTGGATACTGTCTCTGTGCTCTCGGATTAGTCTGGCTAAGGGTTTATCTATCTTGTTGATTTTCTCAAAGAACCAGCTCCTGGTTTTGTTGATACTTTGTATAGTTGGTTTTGTTTTTTTTTTTTTTTTTTTTTTTTGTTTGTTTCTAAGCCCTGATTTTTATTATTTCCTGCAGTCTACTCCTCTTGGGTGTATTTGCTTCCTTTTGTTCTAGAGCTTTCAGGTGTGCTGTCAAGTTGTTAGTGTATGCTCTCTCCAGATTCATTTTGTGGGCACTTTAGAGCTATGAGTTTCCCTCTTAGCGCTGCTTTCATTGTGTCCCGTAAGTTTTGGTATGAAGAGCCTACATTTTCATTAAATTCTAAAAAGTCTTTCATTTCTTTATTTCTTCCTTGACCAGTTATCATTGAGTAGAGCATTGTTCAGTTTCCATATGTAGGTGGGCTTTCCATTGTTTCTATTATTATTGAAGGCCAGCCTTAGTTCGTGATCTGATAGGATGCCTGGGAGCAAATAGGGAAGAACCTATGGCTCCAGCTGTATATATAGGGGAGGAAGGCCTTGTCAGGTATAGGTGGGAGAGGAAGTCCTTGGTCTCGTGAAGGCTGGATGCCTCAATTTGGGGGAATTCAAGGGTGGGGAGGAGGGAGTGGCTGGATGGGTGGTGGCACATCCTCATAGAAGCAGGAGGACAGGAGTTGGGATATGGGGTTTCTGGGTGGGGGAAAATGGGGTAAGGGGATAACATCTAAAATGTAAATAAAATATCCAAAATTTAAAAAAGGGAACAAATGAATATAAAAAAGAAAGTTCTCTGTTTCTAGAACCAATTCCACAGGTTAAAATTCTTATATAAGGTGGACAGTCACTTCACTTCTATTTATAGCACAACCTATAGAAAAATTGTCCTTGGTTTGTTTCTTGTGCTGTCTTTTGTAAACTATCTTGATGGTAACTCATATTTAAATAGTTAAAGGCCATCTCTGGCATTCTAAAGTAGCTAAGAACATACCATCTCATTACTATAGTTTAATCCAAGAACAAAAACTTGAAATATAACAAAAAGTTATGGATTTGAATGCCTTTTGATCATGTACTAACATCATTATAAAGTATAGTTCTGAGTGTTTTGACCAGGAAACCATAGAAATAATTTTAAAATAATCATTATTGATTTTGTTCTTTTATTTAAGTGTTATTCAAAATAATTACTGAAGGATTAATTATATAACAAAAAGATTCAGAGATTTTGATTTTTAAAATGTATTATTCCAGAAAAACAAAAAATTTGTAGAGATGCATAGTAATACTTTATGGACTACAGAGATCTAATTTATTTTTAGTTAGCATGGCAAGATGTGTATGTGTGGGCATGACAATTTTTCTACAGAGGTCAGGGGACCATTCCCTGGATTCATTTCTCTCCTTCCACTTTTATGTTGTCTCCAGAGATGAATCTTGGGTTCCCAGGCTTGTTTTGCTAGTACCTTTACCTGTTGAGCCACCTTGTTGGGACAGAGACCAAATTTCATAAATGCAAATGTTAGTAAAGTAAATCCAGTGTATTAGAGCTAGCTTTTGATTGTTATTTTGCAAATCTCTTCCTATCTCATCATGTAATTTATTGGTAAGAATGTCACTATCTATATCAGCCCTGGTTACATACTGCATGACCACTGTAAATTATAGTGGTCTGTAATTTTAGAAAGACTAGAATACCACATATTAAAAGTATCATACATGACTTTAATATCAAAATATTTCAGTGAGAAGGAAAGTGAGCCCAAGAAAACCCAGCATATTGGGAAGGTAAATTTCAAAGGCAGTGACATAGTAAGCCCTGGTATATTTAAGTACACCAAATGGCATGCCAAAGTTAAGGCCAAATATATTACTCATTATGATAAATGTGAATGGATTAAATTCTCAAGACACAAGACTAATATTCTAAGACTAGGTTAAAGAAAGGTTAAAACTAAAGTAAAGAACAAAGCTATCCCAGGCAAATGCAAATGGGAAAAAAGAAAAGGTCACCATTTCAACACTAGGCAAAGTAGAATTAAATTTAAAAAGCATACAAGTACATTGAGAAATCTGTCTTTTATTGATAAAGCAACAGTTAGAAATTAGACAACTCAAAAGTTGTTAGAACATACGGAAAGTTGACAAAATCAGAACCATAAGGAGAGATTTTAATCCAACTCTGCTGCTAACTTTAGATAAATAAGGGGATAGAACAAAGCATGAAGCCAATCTATTAGTGTTATCAGTCTGATTCATTAATAGTACAGCAAAACCAGTTCTGTCTTTTCAAATATTGGTAGACACTTAACAAAAATTTACAAAATATTTTAATTCATGAAATGATTTTACTCCATTCATCACAAAAGTGGCATCAACCTTATTTTTATCAAGAATGTATAAGACCACCTAGCCATTAAACATTAAGCATGTAAGACACTCATGAAATAACTGTGGATCTAAGAGAAAAATAAAGCTTAGCTTGAATCTGTAATTAGAAAGAACTCCAAACATAAAAAAGTATGGTCAACATATGAGGCCCACCAGGTATTGTGGTGGAAATGCTTAATTCTAGCCCTTCTGAGGGAGAGGCAGGTGAATTTTTGTGAATTTGACACCAGCCTACATCTACATAAATTCCAGGCTAGCCAGGGCTACATAGTGACAGCCTGTCTCAAAAAGCAGTTTTGTAAGTATGAAACATGAACTACACCTAAAGAAAACTTATTAGTTTAAAGAGTATTATTATAAAATATTTGTCTGCTGCTAATTGTAAAACTAATTAATGTCAAAGTTCTAAAGGTCGAATTAGAAAATTGAGTTTATTCATATATTTAAAGACTTTTATACTGGAAATTTGAGTAACCTAATATAATAATTCTTAATAACAGGTTAAAGAAAAGATATGATTCACTTGATGCTTTAGTATTTTCTATGAATGGGTCCTGAGTCAAATTTATTTGTAGAAACAGCATAGGAGATCAACCATCAGTATACAGTTTTTCAGGTAGAGGAAGGTCACACCAGTCTATCTGTCCTCATATTGGCATATGAAGCTTTCATAAAGGCTTAGGCACCTTTGGGTACTAAGCTGGAGTTGGAGCTTGTACAAGAGCTGAACCCTGGAACTGAGCAGGCACCATTGGCCTTGATTTGAGCCTTGTGCTTTGCCCTTAGGTTGGTAGAAGCAGTGACATCCTTGACAGCTTCTGTACATGCACTTGTTTGTTGCTGTCACATTGTTTGTCTGCCTTTTTTCAGGCTCTTCTTGTGCTTTTTGACAAAAAACTGCTCCTCATGAATTTGGGGTTGAACCCCTTAAGATGTATATCTTTGTGAACCAGGGTTTCTTGGCCCTTCCCTGCCATTTTCTGGCCTGGCTATATGTGATATTGCTGTTGGCCTTGTCTGCATGGTAATGACAACTTACCTATGTACAGTTTTGAGGGGGAAACATTCAGCATATCTCACTATAAGAAACATCTAAAATTGAATTTTATAGATAATATCTAGCAGAACATAATCCAACTCTCAATGATTTTTTTATATTAAAAAATAAATTTAAATCAACATTACTATCATACTTTATGAAGGAACACTAGAAGAATTCTCAAACTAAAATTCAGAAAAATAGAGTTGTCTACTTATTTCTATTATACGAAGTAATTTTGTGATTCTAAAAACAATGGTGCATCATTGTTATGTATCAAAGTATTCAGAAGATATAAACAAATATACAGATCAATCATTTACTAAGGTATGGTGGTCAGTACTGTAATCTCACCACTTGAGAAGCAGAGCCAGGAAATATAGCAAGTTTGAGCCCAGGCTGAGCTACATAGCAAATTCCAGGGAACTCAGAGTTACATAAAGAGCCTTCTCCTTTAAAAAATAAAATAAAATAAAATAAAATAAAATAAAATAAAATAAAATAAAATAAAATAAAATGTGTGTGTGTATGTGTGTGTGTGTGTGTGTGTGTGTGTGTGTGTGTGTGTGTATGGAGAGATAACTTAGTGGTTAAAAGCACTGTCTGGTCTTCCAGAAGATTGGGGCTCTGTTCCCAGCGCCTCTACCAACCGAGGTCTGTAACTCCAATTCTATGGGAGCCTCCTCAGGCACCAATCACATATACTAGGTGCAGATACATATATTCAGGCCAAACATCCATAAACATTACAAAAATAATCAAGAGAAAGAAGTAGAAAACGCACAATATTAATATGTTAAAATTGGTTTCTTTATTACCTCAGGTATTTGATAATAAAATGAAAAAAAATACTTCATTGTGTTAGCTATATCTGACAGAAACAAATTAAGGGGGAATGGTTTTAAAAACATGGTTGCAGAGGGGTCACTATTAACATGAAAAGGCATGGTAGAGCTCAGTTCATGTGGCATGAGGCAGCAGGTGTTTGCATCCTGGAGGACCAAGCTAGGGGATGGGCTGTAAGATTTAAAAGTTTGCAACCAGGAATCCACTGCCACCATCTAGGCCCCACATCCTAAGGGTTCCACAGCTTCTCAGAACAGGGAAGTGGCTAAGGAACAAGCACTCAAACCCTGAGCCTTTTGTTGACAATTCAGATTCAAACTGCAACATTCACCATGATAATGTAAGAACAAGTATTAAAATGAACAAAATCATGGACTTTGAAAATGTAAAACAGGACTTCCAGTCTGGGCCCGAGCACTGAGCAGGATTACCAGCGTCAGCTCTGCACCCAACCTCACAAAACCTAGATGAAGCGGGGCTATCAGGAGCTCTAACCCCGGCAGTATCTAAGTATATATGTTTATACAAATATTGATAAATAAAGCGTTTTGGAAAAAAAAGAAAATGTAAACCAAAAGAAGATGTAAAAATAACAGAAAATACAAGCTTAAGCACATCCCATCACACCACAGTTTGTATGTTTCTATATATACTTAGTATCTGCATGTATAGAGGGAGATATGATTTGACCAGGACATTTTATAATTCATCTGAGAAAATAATGTGAGAATATTCAAATAATTTTGGATAAGATGTGTAAAATAATGTAGAGTGAGATAATCTGTTTACCAGATATAGCAACATATTTTAGAGCTATAGGATAGGAAATGGAAAGATGTTAGTGCTCAAAATGAAAGATGAATAAAACAGATATATGGAGCATTTTAAACCAGTGAAGAAGGTATCACTATTCAATAAACAACTCTGAACAACCAGAGAACCAACTAAACAAGAATAAATCATAGATAAACTGAAAGGTAAAATATATCAACTAATAAACCTCAAAACACATGATGTGCTAATATATATCAATGATGCTGTTTCAAATTCAGTGAGAAATGTTTGAAATATTTAATATATGGTTTTGGGACAACAACCTATCCATATGGAAGAAAATAAAATTAGGATATGCATATCATATTATAAAAAACACAAAATGAAAAAAGAAAAAAAGAAAATAGAAAAGAAATAACCAGATGGGTTAAATACTATGTGTAAACAAATAAAATTAACACCCAAGAGGGGCAGAAAAGGATAAGAAAAGAGATTGGCAAAGCAAGGGGACCAGATGTTATTTTTGAAAAATCAAACATATTTATATAAAATAAAAATATTTTCTATGACAAATGATACAATAAATCAATGCTAAATTATAAACTTGGATAAATTCTTATGCTAAAGATGCTAAAGACTTAATTTCTATTGTATGTATATGAAGTGTCACAAAGGGACAAGAAAAAAAAGTCACAAATGAAAAATTGCAGAAGAGCACATTCTTAAAAAATATTAACTTGAAGGTTCAAGTTAACCGACAAGGATTTTTTTTCAAGTTCAAGAAATAAAACCATGTTTGTTAATTCACAGATATTTCGTTCACATTTGTTTTGCTGCCTTTCTAATATTGCAATGTGCTTTAAAATTAATGGCATTTTACAATCAACATGTCATCATTTCATCCACTGAACATGTGAGAACATGGTTGTTGCTTTTGCAATCACAGATGGCAAACTGCAACCTGTTTCTTAAGTTACTTCTCAGGAGTAAAGAATACTAGTATAAATTATTTTCTGAATTTTTATATCAACACATGTTCAAGGGGTCCCCATAAAACAAGATTTTGTCCTTTACCGTAGCTGAACAAAATTTTGTGTGAACATATACAACATACACAATAGCTGTTTTAAGTGAGACACGATTTCACCATGTATTTTAGAATGGCCCCTATGAGCTCATGACTTTCTGTGGCATGTGACATGAGGCCTAGGTTTACCAATTTTTTAAAAACTGAGGAGAAAAGCAGGGGCCAATAAGGATAGGTATTTGCAAGTGTGGGACTGGAAAAAGAGGAGGGAGGGGGGCTGTGATAGGGACATAAAGTAAATAGATGAATAAATAAATAAATATATAAATACATATATAACACAAAACTCTGAAGTTACCCATTGTAGGAAACTATCTGGATACTTATGAATGACGCTGTAGTAAACAAGGCATCCAAAATATGCCTTTGACCTTTGACATTGTTTCATTTTCTTTGGGAAAGAATGACTTCCTGTCACTTTATGCAACATAGATGAAACTGGAGAACATTTTATTCACGGAAATAGGCCACGCCCAGAGAGAACACACAATCTCCCACATACACAGACACTAAAAATACTGATTTCCTAGAGAGTCGAAAAGAAATATAAGAGTTTAGAGAAGGTAGAAGAGAGAGATAAATGATAAGGGATAGATCAAAGTAAACATAATTTATATGGTGCTATTAGGCAGTCTTTTGGATGACTGTATCTACCAATAATTTACATTTCAAAAGGACATTGAATGTTATAACTGCAAAAAAATGATACATATTTAAGCTAATGTGTGTGTGTGTGTGTGTGTGTGTGTGTGTGTATGTCCTCAGATGCCAAAAGTGAGTGTGAAATCCTTATGTTACAGGGAATCAAACTCCAGTCCTCTGTAAGAGCAGCAAATACTCTCGTAACTGCTGAGACCATATCTTCCCTATGTATCCAAGTTTTCCCCTTCATTAGTGCTCATTCAGTTGTGCTTTAGGGAAAGGGAAAAATTAAGAGTAGTTAAATGAATAAAAACTAATTCACCATGTATTCCACTTACTTATTACAAAATTAATATATATTCATTAGTCACATGCATATACTTGAGTACACAAAATATGATGTCAGAGAGTGCTCATAAGCCATCATAACCAGAAAAAATGAGAGCAATTAACACTTAGGAGTCTATCTTTCAAATCCTTCTGCCTAGTGCCTATTTCACAATAATTTTCTGTATAAGAAGATGCCACTATGGTTGTTATTTCATGGTCCTTTGTAGTTCATGTGAGTGATCACCCCCTTTACTATGGATTCTAATGCTTTTCCCATTTTAGTCTTGTCCAGATCTATGTGTCTAAGATTTTTTCTCCCAATTCCCTCCTATTGTTCCTACAGCCTTCACCATAAACTTCTATAAAATATTGGGAATATTTTACAAAATATTCATGATGCTTTTCCTCCCAAATATCTATCAAGGCTCCTTGTTTACCTTGTCTAAGAACAACCTGGTTTGCAGCTTCTTGTATAGTAACACTTTAAAACTTAGCATACAACATACATTATTTCCTTGGAATTTCTGTACATACTTAATTTGGATTGTCTTTCTCTTCCCCTTCCATAATCTTCATGCTTAAGACATTTGTTTTCTCTTACCATTGATGTCTCCTAGGTTCCTAAGCTCTATTCCTACATAAATATAAACATAAAAAATTAGAAGCTAAGCAAAACATGTCTTTCTGTAGCTTCCTTGTCTTTTTTGTAGTAATTATTATAATTCATTATTGATGTTTGTTTAATGGTCTTTCTTGCTAAACTATATACTTCCTGCTTATCTAGCTTGATGACTATATTTTCAACCATCAGTATTATAGCTGGTATACAGTTGGCATCTAAACTGCTCTTTGTTTATTATAGTCTTGTTGGCATGATCAGATAAGGCAGTTTATGTGAAAAAGGCAAATGTATATAAAATGCTTTCACAAATACAAGGCTTTGGGTAGTTTGTATATAACCTTGTGCAAGGTTAATAAATCTTAATAGTTCAGAAAATTGTAATCTGATTTTAATGGCCAAATGTTAATGTGCATTCTCCACCAATATTTAGTAATTATATAAAAAAGTAGGAGACATTTATAGCAGCCAAGATCTTTATAGTGTATTTGAATACATGATAAATTCATGAACAGTTCTTATCTCCTTGAACAGTTGTATATCTTAAGAACTCATCATCATAAGCATTCTCTGGATTTTCACAGAATTAATCCTGAATAATTAATGAATCTAAAGGAGTTAGACAAGTACTGCAGCATGCTAATCATTTCTTTCAATGTCAATTAGGAAAAATCGTCTCTTTGGCCTGCTATCTTGGAATACATATTATACAGTTAACTTTGAATTTACAAATATGAAATATCTCTAATTATTAAATGAATATATTGAGATACATATCAGTGTCACCAGTGAAAGTTAAAGCTTGAAGAAAAAAATGAAAGCACTTTGATTTAACAGAATTATTAACTATATTGGGACTCTTTTTGCAAATATGTTTGACTTGTAGAACTGTATTTACACAATATTTACATATTTCCACAAATGGTATTATATCATAAACACTAATGACTTGGATATTATGTCAAATGCAAATCTTGAATAATTTTACACTGAATAGATAAATACTTATTACAAATGGAATTGAAAAGACATGTAGCATTCATGTGAACTGTATAGGTCTCTCAAATGTGTACAATTCTACATTATTTATAATGATACTGCTTAGTTATCTCTTTTTAAATTTTGCATTGTGTGTAGGTTTATATGAGGGGTTGTATATGCAGGTACATGTAGGTCAGAGGACAACTCAGAAATCAGTTCTTTAATTTCACCATATGGACAAGTCAATTCTTTCCTTCTACCAATGGGTTTTGATGACCAAACTCAAATCATCAGACTTGGGAACAAGCACTTTACCCACAGAGTCATCTTTCTGCCATGCCTGCTCAGTTTTAATTCAGCTATGATTCATCAGTACTTGGTCAAAGTTTCAGACATAATATAAAGGTAGTAGTTGGAAGGTTTCAAACTTTATGTTCAATGGAGACACTAAGTAGGACTGTCCTTTTAGGTAAAATATTTATTAAGAGTTATTAAGAACATAAGAAGAGAGATAGATGTCTTAGTCAATGTTCTATTGCTGTGAAGAGATACTATGACCAAGGCAACTCTTATAAATGAAAGCATTTAATTTGTGCTTTCTTACAGTTTCAGAGGATTAGTCTATAATCATTGTGGGGAGCATGGTGTTCACACAGGAATACATGGTACTGGAGAAGTATTTGGGATTTCTATACCTAGATTTGCAGGCAGCAGGAAGGGCTTTTGAAAGCTTCAAGGTCCATCCCCAGTGACACACTTACAAAGCCACAATACCACCTAATCCATTCAAATCTATGAGTCTATAGGAACCATTCTCATTCTAACCACTACAATAGACAGCAACATAATAGTGGTTCTGAGCATAGTTTAGAAACATTGACAGAATGGGACTCCCTTATAGTTTTATAAAGAAGGCAGTTAGGAAAGAGATTGCTAAATTTTATTTATTTAGTTGTTGCCAGAAGTAACCCTTGAATAATCACCTAATCCATTCAAATCTATGAGTCTATAGGAACCATTCTCATTCTAACCACTACAATAGACAGCAACATAATAGTGGTTCTGAGCATAGTTTAGAAACATTGGCAGAATGGGACTCCCTTATAGTTTTATAAAGAAGGCAGTTAGGAAAGAGATTGCTAAATTTTATTTATTTAGTTGTTGCCAGAAGTAACCCTTGACTAATCAGTTAAAAATGTTACATGATGCATAAACATCTTTCCTAACTTGCCATTACTGGAGGTCTGTTTGGCACAGAAGACAAGTATTTAGAGAAAGACATTTTAAACTCGACATATAAAATTTCTTTATAAGGAGTTGGAAGATTCTTTACCTATAATATTTTCTGGACAGTTAAATACTGTTCATGCCTATTATAGAATTTTTTTGTGTATAAGCCTGAATTGAAAGTTCAAGAGCCTTGACTTTCATTTTCCTTTTCTATCTAGACTCAAAAGGATTAATCCTTTACTAAGGATGCTACTAGAAATGATTCTTCAACTAGTAAAAACAATGTATATTGTGAATTTAGTGAGGTCGCACTGAACTAAATGTCAGGTAAGTGATACTCATTAGTTTTGTGATTTTTAGAAAATCCTTTATTCATTTAAGAACTTTGGATTTGGACTAGAGATATGGTTCAGTGGTTAAGAGTACTTGAGTTTAGTTCCCAATACTTAGTTTGGCAGTTCACAGCTACCTGTAACTCTAGTTCCAGCAGCATCAAATACCTTCTTTTGGTCTCCATAAGCAACACAAACACACAAATAAAATTTAAAAAATTAAAACTTTTAGAAAAAAAGAAACTTGGATTTTTTTTATAATTGGGGAAAGATAACAATACTTACTTCAAAGAATTGTTGAAGACATTAAAAAAATGTTGTTTGTATAATTGTTAAAAGGGTTGTAGAATAATCTTGACATGTGACACATGTCATTCAAATACTTTATAGAGGATTGCAACCTTATTTCACAGGAACAGTGCTATTATAGTTTGTTCATCCATAAATAGGTTTTGCTTGGTATGTCAGAATTTTTATTTCTGAAGACACTAACATAATTTTAGTAGATAAATTAATTTTAAAAACACACCCACTTCTAGGGGAAAGTATATGTACATGCAAAACTTAATATTTCTAATGAATTTCAGATAATGTCTATTTTAATGTAAAAGAAGCATAATGTTTGAGAGTTAAATTTAATGATTTTTAATTTTGATTTTCTGTACGTGTATGTTCATGCATATTTTGTGTATGTTTGTGCATGTATACACACAAATACTTACATGTCTGCAGATGTATAGTTAAAGATCAACATTAGAAGACCTACATTGATAACTCTTTTTTTTTTTTTTTTGAAGCAGTCACTCACTGAACCCAGCTCTTACAATTTTTGCTAGCCTGGCAGGCCAGGAGATCTGCTTTTCTTCATCTTCTTGCATTAAGTTGACAGACATGTGTGATCACTCCTTGCTTTGAACATAGGAATCAGAGATAAGAGCATGGGTCCTTAGGCTTGTAAGACAGGCAGTTAACTGACTGAGGCATCTCCCCAACCCCATTTGTTAATTCTTAAAGAATACATTTTTTTTTGTATTTTAATTTGGTAAATCTTGATGATTTACATAAGTTTTAAGTGAATTTTAAGAGGACTTTTCATTGTCATTTCATTCTTACAGTAATTGTATGTTTATTTCCTCTCCTCACATAATATTAGGGCATACAAATTATCTTCCACTGTAATATTGCATTTAAACCTATGATACCTGGCATTATTGAGTTTTTCTTTGAGGATGGTCATGTTTATGCTATATTATGTATGCCCTTTACATTTTGATAGCAATCTCTTTGTTTAGATTTGGGAACTTTTCTATGATTTTGTTGACTTTTAAAGAATATTATGATGGAGGTTCTGTTTAATTAGGGAAACATGTAGTCTTGGTTGTTCATTATGTTTATGTTTTTATAATGGGTTCTAGGCATCTAGAACTCACTTGTTTATGGCATTTCTTTGAATGTATATCTGGTCTTGTCTTTGTTGGGTGAGTGCTTGCATCTTTGTTTTGCTGTTACATCAACTTGTTAAGCTACGCATGAGATGAATGATGCTCAGTTTTCAGTCTTCAGAGCATTCTGGAATTCCAGGTTCAGTATCTATGTGGTTCAAGATAGGTGTGGTAGGTGGGATGACTGATATATGAGGAGGTGGGGGAAAGGGATATGCTCTGGAAGTTCTTTTTTAAAATGTAGCCACATTTTATTTATTCAACATGCTGGTGATACATTACAGGGTACACATTAAAATCAAAAAATAAAAACAACCATGCAGATCACATAGCCATAAATAAGATTGTACCTCAAGTTCATTATTTCATTAGTGTTAATATAAGAGAAACGTTTTGGTATAACCACCATCTGTGTACTACAAATGCTACCTGGTAATGCCAATATTACACAATGTATTGACAACTCAGGAGTTTATACAAATGAAATATTGTGGCAGAGAAATGCAAGGTCTAGAAAGAGGAGAAAGAACTACAATATTTGACCTAATGGATAGAGTTAAAGCATAAATTGTACCTGAGATATGCCAAGAATATTCAGAAACATTAAGAAGAAATTCAGTGATAGAATATAGAGACAAGGGTCTCAATATGAATTTCAGGGAAGGTTATTTCTGCCAGAAAGCCTATGCTTATGTGGATGAAGATTAAGGATGTCCATCCAATGATTGTTTGCTCATCTATAGCATTGAAAGTGTGGGTTCCCCTGTAGGCTCTGTGGGCTGTTGCAGCTTCATTGAATATCTAGATGAAAGCTTCCTGAATACCTTGGGGCTCAAGTTTAAGAAGTTGGCAGATATCAGCCTGGGAAAAGAAATAGACTCCTATCCAGATTCTGATCCATCTTGGCATCCTCAGAGCACTGAACTGATTTGCCCTCAGCATACAGGGCCCCTTGCTAGTGAACACCCACCCATCTCCCCACATTTTGGCACTGCCACAGTCATTTCTAAGAACACCTACTCCTCTGGCCCTGGAATACTGCATCCTATGCCAATTCTTGATCCTCTGGGCTATGGTAATGTCACTGTGAGGGAATCCTATACCATGTCTGGCATTCTGAACACCTTTATCCACCTTCATGATAAAAGACAAGCTTCAAATGTGGTGGTGACAGAGAGGGTGGTAGGCCCCATCTCTTGTGCTGATTTGCATGGGATGTTAGTGATAACAGACTTAAGAGATGGGTCAAATGGTATAGTGACCAAAATAGTAATAGCACCAGGTTCAAGTCTACCCACCTCTTTAACCATTCTTAACCCTTAAGAGACTTCAAATATACTTGTAACAGAAAGAGTGATGAAACCAACTTCTGGCCTTATAGGCAATCGGAGCATGCCCCCTGAGTTATCAAGTGCTCTGAATGTTCTTAACCAGAGTTTTAGTTCCAGTTTTATTCAGTCTTGGGGTTCAGTGGTGCATCGGGTGGCTGGTATTCCAAAGCTTAACTATCACTGAGTGATTGGCACCAAGCAGGAGTGTGAATGAGCTCTAGGAGTTCTATCTGAAGTTCTATTTGGATTCTTGGCTTAGATTTCAAGCTATCTAAGATGGCAGGGTAGATGAGGTGATTTGTTCTTTTAGAAATCAAATTGGTTATTTTGACTAGTAAAGCCCTAAGTCAAATAGAACTGTTGTGCTGACTAGTTTTTATGCCATGCTAACATTTAGCACAAGTTAGTATTATATAAGAATCAGGAGCTATAATTAAGAAAATACCTCCAAAAGATTGTTCTATAGACAAAACTTGCTTAATGATTGATGGTGCCATCCCTGGACAGATGGACCTAGGGTGTGTACAAAGTGAAAAAGCAATGGGGAGCAAACCAGTGAGTAGCACTCCCTTGTGGCTTCTGCATCAGCTCCTGTTTCCAGGTTCCTGCCCTGTTTAAGTTCCCCAATGATGCATTGTGATAGGAAACTGTAAGTTAAAATACACCCTTTCCTTCCTAAGTTGATCTTGGTTATGGTGTTTTATCACAGCAATAATATTCCTAACTAAGGCAGCTATTATTAAAAAAGTTAATCAGACATAGCTAATTTAAATTATGTTAATTGAATATTATGGTAAAATCAGATGAATTCACTATAAGTTTTTCCTTAACCCATAAATGTAATGGTGGTTATATTTTTCATTGTAAAATATGAAACTGAAATAAATAGTTTTTGGCAGTAACATATTACATAAATAGTTACACAGTGTATAGTTTTCAGTGGCATATTGGAGGTTTGTTACTGACAGTCTTATGCTTAATTACATGGAACAATGATCAGCTTTAGTACAATGCCTAATATTTCTAAAATAGACATTGAGGAAGGGTATGTAAACATATATTTTCAAAAATAGTCATAGAAATCATTACCTGAATTGTCTTTGTGTTCCATGATATTTAGAGTATAGTAAAAGATAATCTATCATTTCAGTTTTTAAATTCAATGGAGCTAGACTAGAAAATAAAACAAAACAATTAAAATCACAATAATGAAGTCTTCATTCAAATCAAATGTGGTTGCTATAGCAACTTATAATTGTGGCACTACAATAAAAGTAGACTGAAAAGACAACTTCAAATGCCATCTTAGTCTTTTCAATATGGAAAGAGGAGTTGCTGTTTGATGTTAGGAAGAGACTTAGCTTTCTATTAAACCTTCTAAGATGACTGATTTTGTGTTGTCTCTTCTCTTCACAATAAAAAATAGACATGGAAACAACTGACTGCAGATATTAACTACACCAGAGGGGAAGTGCTACATTTGCTGGTATTAATCTCCATAAGACTGATGACTATCACTTTATTCAAGCAATTCATAATTACCCGTGGGAACAGAGGACAGACTGAATGAAGCAATGCGTTTATAAATGACTTAACATATCCTACTTAGATGATTATATTCTACTTTCTCCATCGCAAAAATAGAAATGCAGAATTCTACACTTATATAAGCTTTTGATAAATAGGAAAGAAGGAAATACCTAGGAGATTGGGATGACTATAGAACTACTTCTTTATGAAGACATCTATTAAAATCACACATACTGTAATCTATTGAAATTATTATCAACTTCATGCCAGAGGTACTGTCCTCAGAAAGTGGTTGGGTTTAGCCTAGTTTCTCATGTTTGAAAATTGTAAGACACATGTTCTTATTCAGAAAGAGAGTCAAGGAGAAGCTAGGTACACTGATGAATGAAAAAAACATAAAAGTCAATATTTCTCTGAAGCCTTTTGACTCCTATAAACTCCTTATGCTCATACAATCAAATTTCCAATATCTCTTCTCTTTTTTCCCTTAATTCTTTTCCATCTTTCTACCTCCATGCCTGTTCCTCTTCTTCCCCGACTCCCTCCTCTCTTCAGCCCTGACCTTCATTTCCTACTTTCTTCTCCTTTCTTCATAGGTGTGCACTCGTTGTCTTCTCTGTCTTAAGCACTGTGCTTGCCAGAGGGGGCATGGAAAGAGCAATAGTGATGTAATCTCACCTTCATAGAGCTCCACAGATAACCAATTACAATAGAAATGAGAACTAAAATGAAAACATATTGTATAAACTGAGAATATCACAGGAAGAAAACTTAACCTGAGGGGCCAGGGACAGTTTTACTAAAAAAGCAGTAGCCATACTGATTATAATATGTAAACTGAGCATAGATAATGATGACTGGAAGGAAAAAGACATCAGGAATGAAAAACAACTTGATAAAAGGCCTTAAAATGAACATCTAGAACACGTAAGTAAAGAGAAGGCCAATGTGCAAAAGGAGACATATAGATGAATGGAACAGGATAGAAGATCCAAACAAAAGCACAGCTATATGATAATTCATAAAGATGTCAAAATTACACACACTGGAGGAAAAGAACTTCTTCAACAAATTGAGTCTGGAAAACTATGTGTCCACATGAAATTAGAACAGTATCTATTGTCCTATACAAAACTCATTTCCAAATGGATCAATGATCTGAATGTGAATCCTGAAATAGTGAAACTTCTAGAAAAAAATATAGGCAGTGCCCCATGAGATATAAGTGTAAGTAATTACTTTTCGAATAGAACCCCACTTGCCCAGAAACCAAGGCCCACAACTGACAAATAGGACCCATAAAAATAAAACACTTTGGAACAGCTAAGGAAACAATCCAGTAAAGAGGAAGTTCAGGGTTGGAGAAAATCTTTGAAACATTAGTATCTAGAATATACAAAGAAGTAACCAAAAAAAAAAAAAAAAAAAACCCCAAAAAAACAAAAAACGAAGAACCAGAGAAACACATGACTCAATGAAAACTGAGATGTGAATCTGATACAGAGTTCTTAATAGAAGAAATAAAAATGGCTAAGCAATATGCCAAAAGAGTTCATCATTCTTAATAAGAAAACGCAAATTGCCTTTCTGGCCAGCACCTTCTGCCAGGGCAGATCACCAGCTTGACTGCTCTCTTAAGACTCAAAAGTCAGAATGCTTCTAAAAAGATCTGCTGCAGCCAGGGCAACAGATCAACAGCTTGTCTGCCCCTCTGAAGATTCCACAGTCTGAAGGCCTCCCAGAAGAGCCTCTGCAGCCAATACAATAGGTCACCAGTGTACATGCCCCTCTGAAGATCCCACAGTCGTAAGGCCTCACAGGAAGTCTGCTACAGCCAGGGCTACAATCCTACCAGGAGGTCTGCAGCAACCAAGGAACACAAGAGGCAGGCACCAGAAACACCCAGACCAGCTAACACCAGGGATAACCAGATGACCAGAGGCAAAGTGCAAAGCCATAAGCAACAGAAGCCAATATACTTTGGCATCATCAGAACCTGGTTCTCCCCTACAGCAAGCCCTGAATACACCAACATACCTGAAAATCAGGAAGTTGACCTAAAATCCTATCTCATGAAGATAATAGAGTCCTTAAGGAGGATACAAATAACTCACTGAAAAAAAATATAGGAAATCACAGGTAAACAGATAGAAGCTCTTAAAGAGGAAACAAATAAATCACTTAAAGGAACACAGGAAAACAGAATCAAACAGGTGAAGAAACTGAACAAAGAAGTACAAGACTAAAAGTACAAGTATAAACAATAAAGAAAACACAAATGGAGGCAACACTTGAAATGTAAAATCTAGGAAAGAGGTCAGGAATTATAGATGTAAGCATCACCAACAGAATATAAGAGATAGAAGAGAGAGTCTCAATTCTAGAGGACACCTTAGAAAATATTGACACAACTGTCAAAAAATTCAAGACATAAAAAACCCTAACATCCAGGAAATCCAGGACACAAGGAAAAAAACAAATCTAAGAATAATAGGAATAGAGAGGAGCAAAGATTCCCAGCTCAAAGGACCCAAAAACATCTTTAACAAAATCATAGAAGAAAAATTCCCCAACCTAAAGGAAGAGATGAACATAAAGGTACAAGAAGCCTATAGAACACCAAGTAAACTGGACCAGAAAAGAAAATCCTCTCATCACATAATAATCAAAACGCTAAATTCACAGAACAAAGAAAGAATATTAAAGACTACAAGGGGAAAAGGCCAAGTAATGTATAAAGGCAGACCTATCAAAATTACACCAGACTTCTCAACAGTGACCCTAAAGGCCAAAAGAGCCCTGATAGATGTGATGCAGAACCTAAGAGAACACAAATGCCAGCCCAGGCTACTATACCCAGTAAAACTCTCAGTCAACATAGATGGAGAAATCAAAATATTCCAGGACAAACTCAACCTTGGGTAAGATGATGCATAATGGTGGCAACCATATAACACCTGCTTGCTTCTACTGAGAGCTCTTGTTATTAGAACATGTGGAAAATTGTAAGAAAGCTCCTATGATCTAGAGAGTACCATTGAATAAAATGAGAATCACAACAGGTACTTGCTTTGAAATACAATGTGTGGAAAAATTATACATGTAGATTTATGGACAAGAGGGAAAAAAAACATGAGTTCACAGAGACCCTAAGGCAGAGGAAATGATGGCTATTTGTATTGTTTGGCTGTTTGGCTGGCTGGGCAGCAGTTCTTTCTACTCTGTTCTCTCATGAGCTAGAGGTTACTTAAGCTAACTTCATGAAACAGTCCAAGTTTTACATTGATCCCAGGAGAGAGAGAGAGAGAGAGAGAGAGAGAGAGAGAGAGAGAGAGAGAGAGAGAGAGAGAGAGAGAGAGAGAGAGAGAATGAGAATGAATTCTTCATTGCAATATCATCCTTCAATCAATTGAAGCTGTTCTGTAAGTGAGAGGAAAAATCTATTGGATGAGTAGTGCTGAGATTAAGGGTGTGCACCACCATGACCAGCTTAATTTGTCAAGAAAAGAAAAGAAGAAAAAAAGCACAGGGTTCCCAATGGGGAAGTTAGGGCAAGGACTGAAGAACCCCACTGAAAGAACAATATCAATCAACCAGACCCCCCAGAGCTCCCAGTGATTAAACCACCAACCAAAGAGTACACATGCGGGGGGGGGGGTGGAACAGCTCCAGCTGGATTTGTAGAAGAGGATTGCCTTATCTGACATCACTGGGAGGGGAGGCCCTTGGTCCTGTGGAGGCTCAATGACCCAGGGTAGGGGAATGCTAGGGTGCTGAGTCAGGAGTGGGTGGGTGGATGGCAGAGCACCCTCATAGAGGGAGGGGTAGAAGGTTTGTGGAGGGGAAACTGGGAAGGGTAATAATATTTCTAATGTCAATAAATAAAATAACCAATAAAATTGAAAAAAAAAAAAACCCAAGGGGAAAAAAGATTATTTCTGTTTAAACCCAGAAAAAAAATGGTTTCTATATATACAAGCAATCATAATTTGTTATAGTGTCACATTTTTGTAGTCTGGATTCAACTTTGCTTTATTAAAGAAATTTTACACAGTACCATCTCCAAAGAGGAGCCAACAGTCTCTTTGTGTGCACTTGTTTCACACTTTATTTTTGTTTGCTTGTTTGTTTGTTTCAGAACCCAGGGAGGGCATGCAACAGGTCTAAGCACAACTCTCAAAGGGGTTTGGGAGGAAGGGCTATAGAGGTGTAAGATGGTAGGACACAGGTGCTGTAAGGGTGAAAATGGGGAAACAATTTTATCTGGAAGAGTGGAGGAAGAGTAATACATAGAAGGAGGATAGATAAATAACTTTCAGGATGTTTGAAAATGTCACAGGGAAACATTAATTTTCAAGTTCTTAAAAATACTGTCTCTGTTTCTCTGTCTTTCTGTCTCCGTCTTTGTCCCCCACTGCCCCTCTCAAAAATTCACACAATTAATGGAGTTACCCACACAGGCAAGCAATAGACAAATAAAATTTCTATCAGCAAGCAAGAGAAATCTCCTTTTGGGATATTGTTCATGGATGTCCAGGGAACTCTTAAATCAATATACTCCATTCCCATGGTACTTTGCTACCTCCTAGAACATATATGTGTGTGTGCATGTGCATATGTCTGTGTCACGTGTCTCTGTGTAAGAACAATATATTAGAGATCATGAGACAGCAAGAGAGTTGATGGTGGAACACATGGGAGGAGTTCAAGGTAGGAAAGGGCATTATGGAAATTATGGTACTCATATATGAACTCCTCAAAAACATTTAAAAATTTTTAATTAGGCAAAAGAGAAGGCCAGTAAGAAACAATATGCTGAAAAATATGGCTATGAAAGTATATAAGAGTTTTAGGCCAAGTAAAACAAATATTTTTATTGTGTTAATGCTATCCTACTATAATTATTAATGTAAATTGTCCCCCAAAACTTCTCCCTTTTATTATTTTGTGAATATCTACTATAGTGTTTGACACATACTAATTGCCCAGTAAATGCTTGTTGAATTAAAGATTAAAAAAGGGCTCCCTTAAAATTAGAAGGTCATTACAGCACAGAGAACAGGTCAGTTTGTATTTAGTTATTACTTTTCTTATTATGTCCTAGCATAAATAACCTGCACTTATTTAGAATTACAAACAGAATTTTTCTATAAGTAAAGATGCTAGAATGGTGCTTGTTAGTGAAACTGAATTGTTGAAGAGTACTAAGAGGGAACCAATTTTTCAAGGCAAATATTCTTTTGTTTGTACAGTTAAAATTTATACCACAGGGAAAAACTCTGAAAGTTAACGGATCTCTGTGAACTTTTGAAACAGAAACAAGTAAAACTTAATTATTCCTGCTCTTAAGAAATTAAGGTCAATCATATGATATTTAGATATTCTAATTTTTATATATTTTGTTGCAATTGTATTTTCATATGGTAATTAGGAATTAGGACCATATGGTATTTGGATACTTTTAATTTCTTTAAAATTTGCTTCCATTGTATTTCTTAATAAGGTCACATACAATTATATATTTTGAAAATCTATGAAAATACTATAATTAAATCAATTAATTAACCACCTCCAGGGTTTTGAAGCAATAATTGATAAACTATTGTCTACATACATAGTAGTGTGACTATGATTTCAGCAAAATTGTACAGCTTGACAAGTACCTTTAAAAAATTTACCCTTGCATGCCTTGTCTTAGTCACTGTTTGATTGATGTGAGAAAACACCATGAACAAGACAGCTCTTATAAAAGGAAGCATTTAAATGGGGAATTGTTTTCGATGTCAAAGGTTTAGTCCATTATCATGGGGGGGGGAGCATGATGGCAGGCAGGCAGTTACAGGACCAGTAGCTGAGAACTATATCCACATCTTCAAACAGCAGGAGAAAGTCTAGACATTTCATTGGTGTTTGATATCTCAAAGTCCACTCCCAGTGCCATACTTATTCAAACCTCTCAATCCTTTTAATGCTTTCAAATAGTACTACTCTCTAGTAATTAAATATTAAAAATATATGAGCCTATGTGATCTATTTTTATCCAGCAGATGAATTCCAGAATGTTGTCCGAGTTCCTTTGACTCTTATGTGTGCACTCATGTGACACAGTAGCCCTGCCCTATCTTGACCATTTTGTAAGTGTGAGTTGCACATATCCAACCTGGACAGAAGTCCTTTAAGAAAAGGGTCTGAGACATTCTAACTCTGGTGACTCTTCATGATAGTACTAATATGGAATTTCACTTGAGATGTATAATTTGCAGATTTTATTTTAAGTAATGAAATTCTTTTAAGGCCTGGCAATAAAAAGAATGCCTAGGTAATATTCTACAGACTGAAGAACAGTTTAAAACTAAATGGACTGAAAATGAAACATAAGTGATTACTTTCCTTTGGCATAGAACTTTTTTAGTGTTTACTTCTAATAATAACATGGTTTTCATCATCTCACAACAAGGAGGTCACACATAATGCATATGCCTTTATATGTAAGACTTCTTGAAGATTTTTTTCCCATTGCCACAGTTTTCATTTATAGTCTTTGAAGTACTGCCACAGTCAAATTGAATTGGAAGAGAAAAGCCATAGAAATGTTTCATTTTAATCTGTTTACTGAATTGTGGAGTCGCTGTTGCTCCCCCTCACCCCTCTGCGATTTTCAAAAAAATCACATTTGGTGGTGTAGTCAATGCTTGCTGTAGGTTATTTAAACATACCAATGCAGCTTTATTTTTCTACATGAGGTGAATTTGACTTTGTAGAAATCCTGATAAGTTATGTCAATGGCTTATTTAGGACACTGTAAAAGAATCAGCAAAAGTAACAACACCACCACCACTGACAACAAAACCAAAGTCAAACCCTATAAATAAAACAATAATATCTACTGTATGGATTTTATCAGTACATTAACATAGAGAACTATGTGATGCAGTAACAATTAAGCATTGACACCCAGAACATCCCTTTTTGTCTCCCTTCATGTGAATGAAGTGTTGCAAGTCCCAATGCTATTTGAAGTGCAAGGATTGGCAGAGCTAACTTTCTGCCTTCATTATGTGTCAAATTACTAGACAATTGCATTAATGAAAGGAACACCTCTAAGCTGCTGACCAATTTTCAGAATCTCTTCAGTCTTCAAAATCTTAAGAGATTTTTAACTGCTCTAAATTTACATGACAAAGCAGATGTTATAAATAAGCAAGATGTTTATTGAGCCTTAGAGGTTCCTAATAGCTGTGTAATTATCTCTTAAATGGGAGGAGGGAGTAGATGGCATCTTTGATTCCTTACAATTATAGTGTTTTAATTATTTCAACACTTCTGAGAACTAGTTGATCTACTCTCAGTGTTGTGCTCACATATCAGGATTCTCTCTAAGTGTGTGCAAATGCAGCTATACAAAAGGAAAACACATGGTACACACAAACTGATTCTTATGCTAGCTTCAGGGATCGTCTTCATCTTTATAGATCCCATCTGGTCTAATAGGATATGCCCTTCAGATCCTTGCTAAGTATAGTAAATACCTTGAATTTCCTTCAAGGCAATTGTAAATGGTATATTCTACTCTAAGATCATTTGAGTAATTACAGAAGGATTAGGTTCTTTGTCCATGTTTTCCATTTCTCCAGACCTCAATAGCATGTGAGTATCTTGTAAACAATACCACAAATAAATTGCTCATGTCCCTATCAGTATGGTACACAACTGAAGGTTTCTGTAAAGATTCTTCACCCAGGTACTTCTGAAAGGTATCATGTATTTGCTCATGTGTATTCCTGTGTAAGTAGTAGCCCTCACCAACCTACTTGTTGCTTTTTCTTGTTTGCATCAGTCTTTAATATCATTCTATGTTGATAAAAAGAGCCATACAATTATGCTTTAGGACTTGGACTTAAACATGACTGAAACTGAGGTCACGGTACTCTATCCAATATCATCATACCTCTGAAATGACTCCTAGATTCTTCTCTCAGACAAAAAAAAAATGATTACCATAGTTTCTTCAGCATTCACACTCAGGCCTTTAATTAGGTTTATGTGTCTCTTCTTTTCTGAATCATGCACAAACTCATGTAATCTTATTTTCAAATGACCTGAAGCATCTTTAAGATGCTTTGGTGCATAGGGGATGCCATCTGAAGTGTAAATAAAATATCTAATAAAAAAAAGATGCTTTGGTGCAAAATCTGTCAGGTGGAAATGCCACTGAAAAAGGGGACAGCATTTTATGCATTTGGTTTCCTCTCCATTTGGTTTTGGCTCTCTTAGTTTACATGTCCTTACTTCCCCATCCTCATTATACCCTACTGCTTGAACTAGCTCATGCCATTGAAGCTCCTAGAAATTATTTCTTAAAAATCTGAATTATTGCCCTCTGACATTAACTCATGGAAGAGGTAGTGATTACAACTGATTTTTTTCTCAACCTGTCTATCCAGTTTCTATTTGACTGTGTACAATTAATTTTGCTGCCGTGATAAAGCATAGTAATCAAAGGCGAATTATTAAAAAAAGAGGGTTTTTTTTTTTTTTTGGCTTGCAGACTAGAAGTTCATAGAGATGCAGAAGTTGCAGTTGCAGGTAGCTGGAGCAGGAAGCTGAGAGACCACATCTTCCATAGGAAACATAAAGAAGAGAGTGAACTGGAGGTGGAGCAATGCTTTAGACTCTCAAAGCCCACCCCCAGCATCATAGTTCTCCAGCAAGGCTCTACTTCCTACAGGTTCCATAACCAAACAAAAGTTTGCCACAAGCCAGAAACCAATTGTTCAAATTTCTGAGCCTATGAGGGACACTTCTCTTTCAAACTTTCTCAATCAGTATACAACTTATTCCACTTCTTTTTAATATTCAATACTGTCTCAAGGGCAAATAATGTTGGTAATGATGATTTTCAAGTATTATTTTTATGACAAATTTTTCCAGGCCTGTACTTAACTTCTTTGCTCTCCATGTTAAGATGGTAGATACAAGCAAATTCATAGTTATTAGAGAAATTACCATTAAATATTGTGTTTCCTTAGACCTGCAAGATGGCTCAGTGGATAAAAGTGCTTGCAGTGCAAACCTAATCACCTTTCTTTTTTTTTTTTTTTCCCACGAGATGACGCGGGAAGACAGGAGAGACGGCAGGACTTGAACCGGCGCACCAAGAGACTATGCGCCCTCTGCGGGCGGGAGCCTTAAGGGCCGAGCCACCGGCGGTTCGCTATCACCTTTCTTTAACGTGCAGAACTCATGTAAAGGTAGTAGTAGCTGAGAATCCAGTCCTCTGACCTCCATATGTTTCATGCAATAGCTTAAACATGCCTCTCTCTAACACACACACACACACACACACACACACACACACACACACACACACAAATTAATAAATAAAACTTTTTTAAAAAGAAGAATGGAACTTAATCTTTATTTTCAGGACATGACAGGATACAAAATTCCACATAGAAATAAACTCAGAGGACAGCTTCATAGAATATGTACAGTTTATAACTGTTCAAGTATAGTTTCTTTTGTAAAAAGTGCTACACTAACAAACCACATTTAAAGAATTCTTAGTAGAGAAACAGTAAGACAAATTTATGAGAACACAAATAGCACAGCACATAGCTAACAACTTTGTGCCTTGGCTGGACATTAGAAGTTAAAGATCCTGGGAACTCCATCCTGAACTTGGAAGGCAAAGCCTTCAGAAGTAGTTTCTGGTATCACATTTTGATCTTCCTCTTCCTCCACTGAGAAGTACTTCTCAATTAAGTTTAATGAGGCCTTGTATACAGACTCATTTTCATGGCTTCAATTTTATCCAAGTCTCCACACTCTTCAATCATTATACTGAGTTTGTCTGTCTCACCTAGTTTCTCAGCAGCCTGAAAGATATTTGAAATGTCATCAAGAATAACCTGAATAATCTTGGTATCTTTTGCACTCAAGAGGTTCATCAGAGGTTCTATTATCCCACAATGAACGAGATTCACAGTCTGTTCAACAGACTATACCACTGGTATAGTTGGTTATAGCCCATGTGGCCTCCTTCTGTGTCTTAAAATCTGCCTTAGAGAGGACACCAGCAAGAAACGGGATTAGGCCATGGTTCACAACTTGCTGTATTTGGTCCTGGCATCAGTCTGTACTGTTCGACATTGTCCTTCTGAACATTAGTTTTGGGATTTGTTATCAGTCTGGGAAAGACTGCAAGTGCCCCCACATCTATCACTTTCTGAGTCTGCTCATCGCTTCCAGTGACAATATTCCCTATGGCTCTCAGTTCAAGAGTCACAATGGGCAATTCCGTAGCTCCCAGAAGCTTTACAAGTTGGGGAACAACTCCCTTCTAAACAACCATCTCAATACGCTCATTTGGACCATCAGTCAGGTAAGAAATAGCCCAGCAGGAATTTGCTAATACTTCTGGATCATTGTGGTGCAGGAATCGAACTAAAGTAGGAAGAATCTGCTCAACAGCATCTAAGTGGGGTGCAGGATTCTTGTTTCAACAAAAGTTTGAGAGTGTCCAGGTAAGATTATGTAAGTAACCACATGCCAAGGATGACAGATCATGAACTGCAAGAAGTGCCAACAGTGGGTCAGTTGCACCATGTTTGATACCTAAGTCTCGAAAAACTGAACCATCACCTGCAATGTTTCCAAGAGCCCATACAGCTTGCTCGCTGATGTGAGCATGGGGAGTTGCCAAGAGACAGATAAATGCTGGGATAGCACCTCCATCTACCACAGCTTTGGTCTGCTCAGATGTTCCAGAAGCAATGTTGGTGAATGCCCAAGCAGATTCAAACTGAATGGGGCTACAATCAGTTTTGCCCAAGAAGGACACACATTTTGGGATCAAACCAGCCCGGATGATGTTGTCTATAGGAGGCTGTTTCTCTCTAGAAAGCAGTTTCTGAGCAGTTTGAGTAGCTTGGGGCTAGCTTTCCAAATTGTTACTGTTTATGCCTTTAACAATGTCCTCAACAGACCAATTTACAGTACCCTGATTGTTTAGGTTTTCCTGGAGTGGAGAAGTAGCATCATCTGGAAATGAGCTGACATTTCTCCCTTTCAGCATCTGGTCATCTTTTTTAGCTTTCTTAAGTTCCACATTAACCTCTATTTGGTGGCAGCGCATTTCTGTACTGTCTTTCCCTTTGTTCTTGAACCTGTTAAGCCAGGCAGCTGGTGAATTAGCATTCTCCTTGGTGGACATGGTTGTGGGAACAGGAGGAAAGCTGAACGGCCCCCTCAGACTTCCTCGAAAGTCGGTGCTTGGCTCTCAAGCTGCCGGTCAGCAGCTGTCGAAACGTCCACTACCCCTCAGCTCTCAGACTTTGTGCCAATAAATAAAACTTTAAAATAAACTTTAAACATATTTGTGTTTGAGTGGCGTTAAATAAATACGCGAATAAACAAATAGAACTTCATTATTTATATTTTCTAAGAAATTAGATCTTATTTTATAATTTTCTTAAAATGTCATTCACATATATTTATTTATTTCTCCATTTTAAAGCATAATATGTTAGTAGGTTGTCATATTAACAGATATGTATATTTAAACTCTATAATAAATTTTATGATCTCCAAAACTAAATGAAAAGCCCACCCTATATCTTTTAACTACTATTTTCATTTACTAACCCTAAGCAGCCACTAATTCAATATCTCTATAATTTTGCCTCTACTGGAAATTTAATATAAATAAAACTATACAATATGTGACCTTTTGTCTTTAGCTTTTCTTATCTAGCATAATGTTTTCAAGGTTTATCACTTCATTGATTTCTATGACTAGATGATATTTTATTCTATGTCATGCTCAAATTTGTTCATTCATGCATTGCTGAGCATTTCTTTCTGTTAGGACGTTTTGACTACTGTGATAAAGGCATGGGCACATTTTTGTTTAACAGTTCCCACTGGGATTGAAGTGTTCTATCCTGTGGGGAAGCTGTTTAAATAGCTAGGTTAAACACTTCTAAATAACTCCAAGAAATCCCTGAAAGTGACCAGAATGATTAGGCTCATCCCTATTAAAGCAGTAAAGGTGCTGAGAACAAGGCAACCTGCAAAGACTCTGGGAACAGACCAGCTACCCAGAAGAAGCAAAAGCTAGCCCAACTGGTGTACCCCAACTGCAGCACCTGGAAAGGGCAGTTTTCTACTTGTTGACATGTGTGTAATCTGTGCAGTGTGCTCCAGGTTCCCATCTTTGTGAGCTAATCACCCATGCCAGGGTGGGCTTTGGTAATGCAGCTGTCTTTGAGTCATTTCTGTTCCTGTAAGTACCCCTCACCCATACTCTTGTAAATAACACCAATAAACTCATTTGGTCATCAAGTTCGTCTTGGTGATATTTTTATTTTTGTCTTTTGAGGGCTTCATATATGGGCTGAGTAGACACGTGTATAAAATCTCCCAAGAAAAAGTTTTGACATAAATTACACATGTACTTGTTTGGACATATGTTTATAATCTTTTGAGTACATGTCTGGTCTGAGAGTGGTATTGTGGGTTTGATGGTATTTCTATCTTTAAAATTATGAGAAAGGTCTGCTCGGCCAGTTTGTGAGTGCACCCCAGATTTCGCCAGACACATTCTGGGGGATCCATAGAACCCATAGCCAGCCCTAGCACTCCCCTTCCGCCGCACGCCCCTCTTCCAGCCTGAGGCCTGGGCCGGACCTTTGCCCAGCCAGCTTGTGAGTGCACCCCGGATTCCGCCAGACACATTCTGGGGGATCCATAGAACCCATAGCCAGCGCTAGCACTCCCCTTCCGCTGTACACCCCTCTTCCAGTCTGAGGCCTGGGCCGGACCTCTGCTCGGCCAGCTTGTGAGTGCACCCCGGATTCCACCAGACACATTCTGGGGGATCCATAGAACCCATAGCCAGCGCTAGCACGCCCCTTCCGCTGTACACCCCTCTTCCAGTCTGAGGCCTGGGCCTGTCCTCTGCCTGGCCAGCTTGTGAGTGTACCCCAGATTCCACCAGACACATTCTGGGGGATCCACAGAACCCATAGCCAATGCTAGTACTCCCCTTCCGCCGTGTGCCCGTCTTCCGATCTGAGGCCTGGGCTGGACCTCTGCTAGGCCAGATTGTGAGTGCAACCCGGATTCCGCCAGACACATTCTGGGGGATCCATAGAACCCATAGCCAGCGCTAGCACTCCTCTTCCTCTGCTCGCCCCTCTTCTGGTCTGGGTCTGAGGCCTGCGGGTGAGTGCAGCCTGGTTACCGCTGCCAGACACATTCTGGGGGCTCCACAGATCCCTCAAACAGCTTTAGGTAGGAAAACCCACATACTACCCTGAGCTCATAGCTGGGTGCCCTGAGTGCTCAGAATCCAGCAGATACTCCCCCCCCCCCCGCCCCTGCCGGCTAGCACCCCCCTTCTGCCCATCTCCCGGGTCTGAGGCCTAGACCAGACCTCTGCCAGGTCTGCAGTTGTGTGGACCCTGGATTCTGCCTGAGACATACAGGAAGGTCCACTCAACCCAGAGACACAGAGGAACAACTGAACTCAGAGTGTCAGACAACATATCCTGAGATATCCAAGAGGAGACACTGCACCCAGAACAGCAGACAACTAGCTGGACTGCTACCTTGGAGGCACCATATCCTGAGGCATCCTAGAGATACCACTGTAATCAGTGCAGCTGGAAAAAATCACAGAGACATCTGGACCCCTAGAAGACCAAACACAAGAGAGACAACTGGAGAGGTAGGCTTCAATCAGAGACAGAAGCACAGGTAGCACTAGATTTAACCAGATGGCAAAAGGCAGGCGCAAGAACATAAGCAACAGAAACCAAAGTTACATGGCATCATCAGAACCCAGTTCCCCCATCATAGCAAGCCCTGAACACCCCATCACACCAGAAAAGCAGGATTCAGAATTAAAATCACTTCTCATGATGATGATAGAGGACTTTAAGAAAGACATAAATAACACTCTCAAAGAACAGATAGAAACCCTTAAAGAGGAAACACAAAAATCCCTTAAGGAATTGCAAGAAAATGCAACCAAATGGGAGAAGGAATTAAACAAAACCATGCATGAGCTAAAAATGGAAGTAGAAACAATAAAGAAATCACAAAGGGAGACTACCCTGGAGATAGAAAACTTAAAAAAACGATCAGGAGTCAGAAATGAACCCGCACACCTATGGTCACTTGATCTTTGACAAGGGAGCTAAATTCATCCAGTGGAAAAAGGACAGCATTTTCAACAAGTGGTGCTGGCTCAACTGGAGGTCAACATGTAGAAGAATGCAAATTAATCCATTCTTATCCCCTTGCACAAAGCTCAACTCCAAGTGGATAAAGGACCTTCACATAAAGCCAGATACACTGAAACTATTAGAAGAGAAGTTGGGGAGGACCCTCGAATACCTAGGCACAGGGGAAAAGTTCCTGAACAGAACACCAATGGCTTATGCTCTGAGATCAAGAGTCAACAAATGGGACCTCATCAAATTGCAAAGCTTCTGTAAGGCAAAGGACACTGTCAACATGACAAAACGGCAACCAACAGATTGGGAAAAGATCATTACCAATCCTACATCCAATAGGGAGCTAATATCAAATATTTACAAAGAACTCAAGAAATTAGATGCCAAACAACAAAATAACCCCATTAAAAAATGGGGTACAGAGCTAAACAAAGAATTCTCAACTGAGGAAACTCGAATGGCCGAGAAGCACCTTAAGAAATTCTCAACATCCTTAGTCATCAGGGAAATGCAAATCAAAACAACACTGAGATACCACCTCACACCAGGCTGGTGGCCCCGTGAGGAGAACAACAATACCAACCAGCCAGAGCTCCCCAGGGTCTAAACCACCAGCCTAGGAGCACATATGGAGAGACACATGACTCCAGCTGTATATGTAGGGGAGGATGGCCTTGTTGGGCATAGGTGGGAGACAAGATCATTGGTACCCTGAAGGCTGAGCACTGAGGGGGGGGAATCTGAGGGTGTTGAGGGGGGCTGGGGGTAGGTGGGTAAACACCTTCATAGAGGCAGGAGGAGGGGGGATGGGATAAGGGGTTCCTGGGTGGTGGGGGAAATATGGTAAGGGGATAAAATTTGAAATGTAAATATTATATCCAATAAAAGAGGGGAAAAAATAGAAAAGTGGTTAGAACCAACATTCTTAATGAAATGTCAGCCCTCTTTAAAAAAAACTATCTTGATACTAAAATTTGTTTTGAGAATTGTATATTGCAGAATGATCAGCCTTGGTGTATCTACTCAACAAGCAAGCTGGGCAGACCTGCTCAAACCTCTGAGATCCGGGAACTCCATCTGGAGGCAGCGAAGACACAGCATCAGGGGATTGTCAATTTGCCCTCCCCCCAACTCCTCTTCTAATATCTCAATGCCCATAATCAGCTTGAAGAAGCTAATGATGAGTCAGCGCCCCTATTCCCTGGGCATGGGGACTAAGGTGGTAAATGTTGGGCTGTCTCTCTAGGGAAAAGTAGTGGTTTTGTTGGAATAGAGAGAATTAGCTAGGGTTCATTGCATAGCCATAATCTATTAGTAGAAATCTGTATAATTAATATCAAGATGAAGATATAAATTCTTAAATGGCACCAATTTACTTTGTTTACAAATTTTAAGGTTTTCATTGGCATGAGCTTCTTAGTGATATAAGAGTGAGATGAATTTTGTTACTCTCATAGGCATTGTACCAGTATAACACATTTAGGAATACAAAGCTTAGACCCAGTCCTTCTTTAACTTTTTTAACTGATTTGTGATGGTCAGCCTGTGAGTTAAGGGACTATAGCAAATTCATGACTTGGAGTTTATTATAAGGGTGTTCTCTATGTTTTATTTAGAAATAGCTGAGTGGAGTTAACAGGCAACAGTCCAGATTACCTTACATGGATAGCTGGTTTTCAAAACATCAGAAATCCTTAAAATTGACATGACAAACATTTCAGTATTAATGTTCATTTTCATTAGAGACCTGTCTGCTCCGGACAGCTTCCTATATTGAATTCTAAGAAGAAACTGAGCATCCTTGGAGTTACTCCAGTTGTGGTGAGACAGCCACTAGGCAAGAATTGCCACTTTCCTTCCACAAACAAATTACTGTCCAGAAAAGGACACACTTGCAGAATAGTCGACTGATTATATCTGCCTAGACAGAGTAATCAGCCCTTAATAATTCTGCAGCACTAAGGTCTGTCAGATGATCCTGGACCAGAAGGCAGAAGAACAGATGTTCCAACGTTTTGAAGTAGAGCGCGTGTCCAGGTGGTCAGAGGTCTCTATAAATTGGCTAAGTTTTAGAAACTATGATTTGTGCTTCCCACAATTATAGTTAACTCAGTCATTCTGGATTTCTGATGGGGTTGAAAACATATAGCTATTGACCTTAAGAAAAAAGATTTGAGTGGATGGTCTTCAGCTGACATTCATCCTAAAACCAGGTTCAGAACTAAATGTTTTAGTTAGAATAGATGACCAGAGGAGCTGGTTAGTCAATAAAAGGATGGACTGGGTATTAGGACTATCTTGTACCTCACTGGTACAAATTGGCATAATTATGCTCTAATTGTATTTTGAGAGAAAAGTTTCATTTTAACAGGAAGGGTGATGTAGGTGTGTAGGAGGAGCTAAGGAAGTAGGAGTACTGAGAGGAAGAAAAGGAGTAAGAAGAGGAGAAGAAGAAAAAGAGGAGAAGCTAGGTGAAGAAAGAGAGAAAGAGGGGGGAGACAGGGAGGCAGAGGTTCAAGTATCTCCACCAGTCAAAGATAGTTGTTATATCTAGGTTGGTCAGTGGGTTACACCTCTGATTGAACAATTCCAAACCTATAAATCCTATGATTAACATTATTTTTAAAAAATGTATAAATGCAAAAAGGAAAAGGGGGCATGGGATAGGGGTTTCCTAAGGGGGGTGGGGGGGAATGGGGAAAGGGGATGCCATCTGAAGTGTAAATAAAATATCTAATAAAAAAATTATGAGAAAGTCCCAAGCAGTTTTGTACTGCAGTTGGACCATTTTTAATGCCTAACAGCAATGTGTGAGGAAATAGGCTTATGTTTCCAAGCATTCGGTTCTGAGTTGCTGGGACAATTTAGGATGGTCGTAGAATCATCCCTTAAGAATGTGTAACTAAGGTTGTGGACCTTTTGTGCAAGAAATGAGCCACTGGGGAAACCCTTAAGGTTTTATATCAGGCCTCACTTTCTATTTTCTCTTTACTTCCTGACTACAAATGTAGTCTGACCAGCTGAATTTTCCTGTCTACTATGATGTCTCCCTAACCATAGTGGAATGTATCCCTTTGAACCACAAGCCAGAATTCTTTCTTCTTGTTATTTGATCACAAAAATTAACAAAGTAACTAATAGAGTAGATAAATATGGGATTAGGTATTAATACTGTTAAATCATCATACTGACAAATTAAAAATATTTCTATACCTGTCTACTTTTTTTATTTCCTTCACAATATTTTGTAGATTTTAAAGTGTAAGTTCTGCTTTGATTTAATTTTTTGTTAGATCTATCTTTTCAAATTTAATTTAAACCAAAAAATTATATATATGTATATATATATATATATATATATATATATATATATACCAAAGTATGATGTTTTGATCCATGTATATGTTATAAAATTATAAAGTCAAAATAAGTAGTATATATTTTTTATTAAAAATGTATCGATTATTTTTAGGTAGAATATTTTGAAGTTTTTGTTTTAGTTATTATTAAACAAACAATGCATTATTATTAACTGTAGTCACCTTGCTCTCTATCTGTAGCTATTCCTCCTACTTAATTCTAACTTCGTAACTGATGATCAAGGTTTTCTCTTACTCCATGAAGTTCCTGGTCTAAGGAATACATCACCATTGTCTCTAAATATGATGTTATTTTTTAGTTTTTGTTTTTATTCATTTTTTATTTTTTTGTGGTTCCAGATATAAATAATATCATAAAGAATTTGTGTTTTTTTAACCTGGCTTATTTCTCTTAGCATAATGTCATCTAGGTTTAATCCATCTTTTAAAAAACGATGGGATTTCCCATATTGTTTTATTCTTTAAGAAAGAATAGTATTGAATTGTTTCTGTATACACTTTCTCCACCCCTTCATTCATTGATGGACACTTAGGTTGCCTCTATTGTGTCCCTATTATGAAAGTATAAAAGGTATGTCACTTTAATATATTTATTTTCTTTTATTATACTGTATCTTCAGTAGTGGGATTGCTGGATGCATTTTAGGTTTTTGGAGAAACTTTCTCATTGTCTTACAAAATAGCATTACTGGTTTACAACAGCATAAAAAATGAGCAAGTATTCCATTTTCCCTACACCCCTTATCAACAATTATTTTCCTTGTCTTTTAAATAGTAGACAATGTAGAAAGCATGAAGTGATATTTTGTTGTAGTTTTGATTTGCATTTCTCTGTAAATATTATCGGGGTTGAATATTCTTCATATAGTTCTTCATGATTTGTATAACTTTAGAGAAATGCTTGTTCAAATGCTTTGCCTATTTTTAAATAGAGCTGTATGCTTTTTGTTATGGGGTACTTTGTGCTTATTATTGATTTTGGATGACAGTCATTTATGTGATATATGATTCACAAATAGTTTCCTCTATTCTGTAGGTTATCACTATTCTGTTGTCTCATATGCTAAGAAGATGGCATTTAGTCAATACAATTGTTTGTTTATGTTAGCTTTTACTTGCTAGTATTTGGAGAATGATAGTTAAGAAAGCTCTGCATTGACCAACATGACTCAAGATTTTATATCACATGTAAGTACATGTGTAGTTTTGGTAAGTTTATTAAAAATCACTTGTCTATAGATGGTTTGTTTTCTGGGATCTGTGTAGTGTTCTCTTGGTCCATGGGCAATATATCAGTTTTGTACCACTACCACAATGTCTTTAGTTTTATTTTCAAAACAGTTTTGAGCCGGGTGGTGGTGGCACACGCCTTTAATCCCAGCACTCGGGAGGCAGAGGCAGGTGGATTTCTGAGTTCGAGGCCAGCCTGGTCTACAGAGCGAGTTCCAGGACAGCCAGGGCTACACAGAGAAACCCTGTCTCGAAAAAACCAAAACAAAACAGTTTTGGAGAAACTGGCTAGCACAGGTTGGCCCAGAATTTGTGACCTTCTGTGAGTTAGAACTATATGCATGTACCACTGTGCCCAGGTTTTTGTCATATGGTTTAGATTATGGAAGCATTGTAATTTATAATAAAATATAGCAATGTTTTGCATTCATTTTGTTTTGTCCTAAGACAAATCTGTATAAGACTGGCCACTAACAGCAACACAAAACACAGTTAATTCTAGGTTGTTTAGGAATGCCCTCTGTCAAAGCTGTTAATCCATAACTCTTCAAGTTAGCTTCAGGAAGATTTTTTTTTTTTTGACAGTGGCAAAAAGCAGCCACATTCCTCACTAAAATATCACAAGAATAATCTTTAGGCCACATATTAATACTATTCTCTTCTAAATCCTTCTTTTCCATGGCCTTCACAGTTCAAATCACCCTCATTACCACTAATTTATATCTTCCTACTAGTACCAACTTCTGTTTTTGTTTTATTGCTGTAAGGAGACATCATGACCATAGCAAGTCTTATAAAGGAAAACATTATTGTGACTGGCTTACATGTTCAGAGGTTTAGTTCAGTATTGTCATGGTGGAAAGTATGGTATCATGGAGGCAGACATGGTGCTAGAGAGGAGCTGTGAATTCTACATCTTGATCTGTAGGCAGCAGGAAGGACAAATGTGCCACTCAGGCTGGGTTGAGTTTCTGATACCTCAAAGCCCATCATACAGTGATACACTTCATTTGAGAAGGCCACCCCACTCCAACAAGACCACACACTCCCTATGGGCCTATGGGAGCCATTTTCATTCAAACCACCACATCCCTCAAGAATCTTATTTAGGTTGTGGTATTCAGGATAGTTCTGACTTCAGAAGACATGTATGAAAGAGTGCCATGTTTATTTTGTGAGAAGGGGTTGAAAAGGTTGGTATTATCTCTTTAAACATTTGATAGACTTCATCTCTGAAGCCATGTGATTCTGGGACTTTTGGTAATTACTTTCTGCATTAAAAAAATTCTGACTTTTCCTAGGCTTTTTTCCTTTACAGTTATGGTTTCCTATAGTGTATTGAACTCTTTTTTCTTTTCCTTCCTTCCTTCCTTCCTTCCTTCCTTCCTTCCTTCCTTCCTTCCTTCCTTCCTTCCTTCCTTCCTGAACTCTTTTTTCTCTTTCTTTCTTTCTTTCTTTCTTTCTTTCTTTCTTTCTTTCTTTCTCTCTTTCTTTCTTTCTTCCTTTCTTTCTTCTGTTTGTGTGTGTGTGTCTCTGTGTGTGTATAGTATATGCTTTTGGTTTATGGTGGATCTGGAACTTACACAGAACAATTTATACTTATAATAAGTTTAAGTTGACAGTACTTGCTACTCTTCCCAAGTCTTATGTCATTTGCATATTTTAAACTAATATGTACCCCTTCCTACATTACTGCAGCTTTAATTGACTTAAATTATATTGCCCTTACTTTTTTTAAGAGAGAGAAAAATTTGATTTACTCACTTCTATTAAAGCACTGGATTTGGATTTGACAACATGCTTACTTTTACCAATAAGTTTTAAACTTTCATATGTTTCCAATATTACTAATTAACATTCTCTTCTTTAAGCTTGGAAGGGTATTTAATGCAGTAAATATACTGGTGATAAACCCTCAGAGTGTTTTTTTTTAATTTGAGCTAAGTTTTTTTTAATCATTCTTGAAAGATGAATATGATTTTGGGCTAAAGGTTTTGGTTTTTTTTTTCCTTTTAGGATAGTGAGCATTATCTTCTTACTCCATTCTGTCCTGCAGAGTTTCTAATGAGAGATTCACCAAGTCTCATGGTTACCTTATATTTTACAATTTGCATTCCCTGGCTTCTTTCCATAATTTGTCTTCAAACTTGGATAATTTGGTTAGAAAGTCTTGGTGTGGATTCCCTTTATTTAATGTCCTTTTTACTTTTTAAATATTCACCTGTTTTCTGGTATTATGTCTTTTGAGATATTTTGTATTATAGGCTAAAATGTTTCATTTATTTTCATCAAAGTGTTTATTACAGGTGCACAGAAATGTCATTGCTTATTATGTATTGATCCCATCTTGTGTGTCCTTGATAATCTTATTTATTAGTTCTAGTGAAAATCCACTTCAGAGGGTTTTCTACACTAGAGATCATGCCATGCACAGATGGAGATAATTTTCCTTCTTCCTTTCTAACATGAATACATTTTATCATATTTTTCTTTCTTAAAAATTGCATCTAGGACCTCTGGGGCTAGGTTGTGACCAAATTGCATGCCTTTGGAATATGTGCCATGCTTCTGGCCTCGGGAGAGGGAAAGCTTCTACTTCTAGTGTTTCACTAAGTATAATATTTCTTGTCAATTTTTCAAAAACATGAACAGAAGGAAAATATTGAGGGATTTCTATAATATTACATTTGTAAGGAATTGTATCATTTAAAGTAAAACACCTGCAATTCAATTTACGTATTTGAAGTATACAATTTGTTCATTATTAAATGCTTCTGTTTTGTTTTCTTACCTTTTTTTCTTGTTAAGTTTTCACAACATGATTAATTCATGAGGAAGATCCAGAGAATGTTAGAGTGAGAAAAAAAGTCTGAAAGTCTGACTACACTACAGTCACTCCATCTTTATGAACTTATATTTCTCGTGAATTTCCATTCAGCTGCAAACATACAATGACTTTTAGATATCCACATACCCATATCACCATAAACAGTGGTCATTGTAAAATGGTTCTGGTTTTTAGTTGATACTTGAGTTCAGTTTTATCTTTTGTAAAATCCACTGAATTCTTGTGTCATTTGAATTTGGATGTGTATTAACACATTTGCATCATCTTTTTAAAAATATTAGTTTACACACACACAGACACAAACACACACACATAAACACACACACACACACACACACACACACACACACACACACACACACACACACATTTTCCAGCATTCAAATTCCTCTAGCCGTTTGTTTGTTTGTTTCTTCTCCTACCCACAACCTTTCAACATTTAAACTCTGGTGAAAAAGATTTTCCTGTTCCCAAATTTCTCACACTCTTCCCTATATTCCCCATAAATTTCATTACATACAGACACACTCAAATGTTAAACACCATGATTAGATATTTCAGTGAGCAGATAGTTAAAATATTAAATGAATTTATTACCTATGAACTGTAAAATAGCACAGAACCAACACAGGTTCTGCAATAAGTCCCAAGATCAAAAAATGGAGAAGCTAACATTTGTTCCTAGGTCTTATCTTTTTCTTTCATTTGAACTACGTTATATGCGTTGTATCCAAGGTCTCCAGCGCCACACCTTTGGCAAGTGTCTTGTTTCTGTTTTTCACTCTGCTATCTTGAGACATACTGCTTTTCTTGCTAGCCCAACGTAGCAATAACCAAATGAGTTTTCCAAGTACATTTACAAAAATAAGCTAATTTGTTACTCAGGTGCTCACTCTAAGAGGCTAGGTTTTTTTTGTGGCATCTCACAGCCAAAGTTAATAGTAAACCTTGAGGTCATTTAAGACTTGACTGCTATCTCATTGTGTACTCAGCCTGCTTGTTTAGCCTTCCTTTAAGAGAACAATGCAATAACTACCTTTATTCGCCTTGGGTTTCCTTTGTAATCATTTTAGAATCTAAGCTGATGCTTACTTGTAAGCCCTAAGTTATGCACTCTTTTATGCCCCAGACAAGCGCAATGGATGTGTGTTTGTAGGTGTGTTATATTAATCATTTGCAGAAAACAGCAAATATAGGTTGAAAGTAATCTTATTAAGTTGAATATCTACCATACATGTTGCATGCAATATAGAGATATTGCTTGATAAAAAATGTTTGTTATCTTGGTTAGTTGAAGTCAGTTCCTTAATCCCTTCTAAACGTCTTTACAAATTTCTGTAAAGTATCCTTTGGTTATTCACTATGCAAATGCTCTTTGTGTTGTTCAATAAACACAGAACAAAAGCCCTTCATTATGGACAGATAGAGATGGACATATGAAGGCACAGGGAGTCAGGGACACATTCACAGGAGAGCCTTCAGGCAGGCAGAGATTCAGACTCATACAGCAGACATGGACACCCAAAGACATAGGGAGCACAAAGGAGAGAATTCAAGTCTGAGCTTCCTCTTGGTCAAACGACACCAAAGGGAAGTGCTTTATTGATTTCTGTCCTTAATTCGACAATGATGTATTATTGGTGACTATGAGTTTATTATTAATGTGTTCAAAAAGGCACACTCAGTAACTTTAATAATTGAAGATTCCTAATTCATAAATTATATCTTGAGACATATTTCAAATCTAGGTAGTTTGCTTGCAGTCCAAGGATTTTTTTAACATTGTTTGAGAAATCTACAACATATAGCCTGCACATGCCAGGCAGAAAAATGCCATGTGATGTAGAGGAGTAAAGCCCATGGCACTGCAAAAGAGAGTGAATTAAGACGATAACCTCAAGATTTTTCTTTTTCTGTACGCAGAAGTGGAAGAGCATGGTTGTATCAAGGGATATTCTATAATTCATTCTGTTGTATGTATCAAGAATGCTTTTAGTCACAAATAACTGAAAACCTCTTTAGGGCTGGATTAAAGAAATGATTTGTTTGTCTCAGTGTGGTTCTCAAAGTCTGAGTCCCTACGAATCTTTTCACCATAATGACTATAATAATGATAAGATAGTCTTTGCCTCTTTTACTCTGCTGACATTTATACCACTGGGTATACAGTAATGGAGTCTGAGAGTACTGGCAATCAGAGCACAAATTAAAGGAGTAGTCCCAAATATGCTGGCAGCAGTCATAAAGGCTTTCCCGAAAGGATCAATGGCAATATTAACAAATCGTGTTTTTTTTTTAAATATTGTTTCATAAAATGCACAGATTAGAAGGCCTGCATAGCTCAGCGAACCAGTATTTGAAAACAATGACTGACTCAGTGCAAAATTATTAGTGGAGCCAATATTCAATCAAAATACAAGAAATATAAATGGATTTTAATGTACTAGAGTATGAAAAACAAGTCAATATGATAGCAGTTTCCATATGGTAAGTGACCTTTTTTAAAAGTTTCCACTCACTTCATTTCAGAATATGACTAAATAGGCTTATCTACAATTATCTGAAAAAGTATTAGCACACTGTATGTTCTTCATATGACTGAGCCAGGGCAACATGTCCCAAGAGATTGACGGAAGTGATGAGAATGCAAGCAGTCATAACATACACAGAACAGTCTTGAACAAGTGTGAAACATTGATATTCTCACCAAAATATTGTTGTTTTGAAAAATGTAAATCTAATAAAAATATATTACTGATGTTGTCAGGGAATAGGCATTATTATTAGTATTTTGCTTGCATTGGAGCTGGGATACATAGCCTTATGCATAAGCAGAATAGATATTATTACACTTTCATTAATAAATAAAAACTTCCAAAATCTTTCCATTTTAATTTATAATATAAGAATATTGATAGATATATTTCATAGAAGTGAAGTTTGGGAGGAGACCCTCAATAATGTTTTAAACATTTTAACTTGAAATAAATTTTGATTTACATAACAAGTTACAAAAATAAAGAAATATATAAAAAGTTCCCCATATAACTTTTCTCCAGTTTCTATTAATGCAAACATCATATGGGACCACAAGACATTTCTCAAGGCTAATAAATTACTATTTCATAGTAATGCATACATGTGTTACGGTTCTAATACTAAGAAGTTTTGGGATGTGGCTCTAAGGGAAACAGTTTCTATTGTTGGTGTGGATGCTCAATATCAACATCAAATACATAGACATTGACTTTCATTGTTGTCTCGTGCGTTTTTTTTTTTTCCTTCACAACTGTCATATAATGGTTGTAAGATTGCTAAAAATTCTAGGCTTCTTAGTCTAAGGTAGGAAGAAGGGAGGGGGACTATCAACAATTACCTAGTTCATGCCCTGATTCTTTTATTGAGAAGCAAAATTGTTCTTAGGAATAGTCCCCATATTCTCCCTTTAATTTTTTATTAGAACTTTGTTTATAGGCCAAAATCTAGCTAAGTCAATTCATTGAGGAAACCAGAATCAAAATGACTGTAGCATTTGTCTCCTAGGACTAGATTATGGGTTTATTATTTACCTTTCTGTTTGCTTTGTTAAAATACCCTGGGAAAAGCAACTCAAGGGAGAAAGGGTTTCTTTTGGCTCAAGGTGTTTCACAGTGAGAGCATCTTGGCAGCAAGTGTTTAGGCATGCTGTACATCTATTCACATTGTATCTGTAGTCAGGAAGCAAAGGAAGATGAATGCTTGTGCCGAATTAGCTTTCTCCATTTTATACTGTCCAGGACCCCAGCCCTGGATAATGGTGCTCTTTTAGAACGTTTTTTCCCCACTTCAATTAATTTAATCAAGATAATCTTTCACAGGCTTGCCCAAGGACTAACCTAATATATTCTCTCACAGGTGTGCCTGAAGGTTGCCTGTTCTAGGTAATTCTAGATTTTGTTAAATTGACAGCTCTAGCAATCACAGAATCTATCAACTCTAAAATAAAAATATTTCTGCCTGATTCCTGAAATCAAAACCAGGTTCCATTATATTAGCAAGAACAAAGATAATAGCTCATATGTAAGTAACTGGTGCTTTAAATCTCGACTTTGTAAAAGAAACAATGGGAATTAAAAAGAGACATGACTACTGAAGATATCCTGTGTGTGTAGTGGGGGTGGTGTCATTATTTGAGGCTGTCTCTAATCACTTTAAACACTGGCATCCCATCATGGAGTTGTGAATTACTATTTACCAGAACCCACTCTGCACAGCTCATACTAATTTCTAAGATGATAGGGGCAGATAAAAGAACAACTCCCATGAGTAATTTGTTTCACTTGACAATCATGCCAGGCAATCCCAAAACATGAATCAAAATGACTTTCATTTGGAGACTTGCCAGAATTGGCTAGCACAGTTAAGTGGAAGAGAAAGTTAAGGGAGAGAACCTAGGTGTTTCTTTATTTGCATAAGATGTGTAGAGAGTACAATAGGAGTAGCATGTAATAAACTGAGTGGCTAAAGGCTATTCTGAGAATAACATAGGCAGAATGCTGTAAAGTAAGTCATGAACAAGAAACTTTTGTAGGAGACATTCTCTGTTACAGTCTACTATGATGGTGCCTGTAATCACAGTGTTCCAGTACTTTCAGATTAGTATGTTTCTAATCTGCACACAGAGAATGCACAGAACCCCAAACAGAAAGGACTGTTATTGGCAGAAAGCTGTTATTTCATCAGCTTACATATGTAAAAAAATATCAAGTATATGACTCTTGGGGTCAGCAAACTGTACATATGGAACAGGAAGCAAAAGAAAGGAATATGCAGTTTACTTTAAAATTGAACTTCAGTATATGTCATGTACTGTAGATGAGGGATACATACAAGCCTGAATGTCTTTTGCTTGTATCACCTTGATCTAATCTTTTATTGCATGGAATCTTCTTGCAAAGTTAAAGTGAAATAAGGCTTCTCTTTAGTTCTCATATATGTAAAATCTCCATCTGTAGATTTTGTGACTAGAGCATCTTGTAACAAAGGATAGCTCCATGGAACTCGTCATTTTATAACATCAGCTACATAGAGCAGCACTTCCTTTTCTCCAGCAGCAGAAAGTACAGATTTATGAAGGAACCAGGAGAAACTGGTTACTTAACAGACGGTCACGGGCTTATCTTGAATTGAAATCTGAATACATCTGTTTTCTCACAGGCTTATCTTGAATTGAAATCTGAATGCATCTGTTTTCTTGACTTGTACAGGGGGAATTACTTCCATAGATAGCTTACTCTATTTTCACTCATGAGCATTAACTGTGACTGCTTAAAAGTGGTCTATTACCACATATGGTGCCAATCTCCTGTTCTCCTTTATGCATCCCTGGCAAGCTCTCAAGTTAATTATGTCCCTGGCCACAGGAGCAACTGATTTTTGTTACAGAGTTCTGTGCTAACAAACTGATTTATTGATACTGGTGAGAGACACTTAAGCACAAAGGCTTGGTTTGTCATATTATACTATAATTGAAATACTGCTTTCTTTTTAAATATTCGTCAGTACTCAATATTCTCCCTAGCATACTCTACAGTGCTATTCATCCAAGACAACAGTGCACCTGTATTTCAGGGTGTTAGAGTGTGCTCCCTAGCCTTGGAAGCAGAACATTTCAGAGGCAACAGGCAAGAATTAGGGACATGTCTCTTAATAGTAGAATTTTATAAAATTTAGCATTTTTTTCCAATCAAACATTTTGGTAAAATTATCAGGTTGAAAAGAAGACGTATGGAGTATTCACACTTTGTTCTGAAAAAGGCATAAAGGACTTCAAAAGGCACTTATTCAAAGGTGGGCTGACCAATACTCAATGTGCTTCTTTTAGCCCATACTCTCGGATAATCTGCAACCAAAGTATATGTGGTCACACTGAATCAGATTAATTTCTTAGGATGCATAAATGAGTGATGGAGAGAATGGAGCATTGCCACAGTCTTGTGGCTTCCTAAATTTGGAGGAGTGAAGAATTAAAAGGAAAAAGTATAAAGTTTCTCAGGGCAAAGCAGCTTGGAGGCTTCTTGTTATCCTCACAGTTTGCCAAGGGGTAGGAGAGGTTTAAGACAGCCATGAAACGTCTTGTTCAAAATGTGACAAGACACATCATACAATGAACCTATGCTTCAAAAGAGACACAGGGCAATAAAAACTTATAGGAGCGTATGCCGGTAGTGAATAGTTTTGTTGAAGCCTGTAAGTCAGCAGACAGACAACCCTTGTGAGCTGATAAGTAGGAACAAGTCAGTCCCAATTTTTCTTCCCTTCTGCCTTGGGATGTAGAAGACTTGGTTGAGAGGCTGAGGATCTGGCTTAGTAGCTAAGAGTGTATACTGATCTTGCAGAGGAGTTCAGTTTCCAACATCCACATTAGTGGTGGCGAACGCCTTTAATCCCAGCACTTGGGAGGCAGAGGCAGGTGGATTTCTGAGTTCGAGGCCAGCCTGGTCTACAGAGTGAGTTCCAGGATAGCCAGGACTACACAGAGAAACCCTGTCTCGAAAAAAAAAACCAAAAAAAAAAAAAAAAAAAAAAAAAAAGAAGACTTAAACTTGCCCATAACTCCAGCTTTAGAGGGGATCTGGTAGTTCTGGTTTCCACAGGCACCTGCACTTATATGCACATACCTACACACAGACACATATACACACACAAAATTTTTAGAAAAAAGACTTATTAGAAGGAGTATCAATTTTCCCATCTTTCTAAGATAAACATTCATTTTATTTGACAAAGAAACAATAAAATGGTATTCTAATCCTCGTACTTGAGTGATGGAGGCAAGATAATTGGGTCAACATCATCTTTATCCTTGGCTGTATAGCATGTTGAAGAAAAGCCTTTGCTACATGATCCTATGTATACACACACACACACACACACACACACATACACACTCTCATGCATGTACGCACACACTCATGAGCTCACATACATGCTTCTCCCCATTCACACTCACTTTACGAGATGTGCATTTATTTTTTTATTGTATATTTTATTTATTTACATTTCATATGTTGTCCACTTTCCCAAGAAACTCCCTATCCCATCCCCCCTCTTCATACTACTATGAGGGTGTGCTCCCACCCATCCACTCACTCCCACCTCCCTGCCCTCCAATTCCCCCAAACTTGGGCATAGTAAGAACATCAGGTACATTTAAAGAATTGTTCCAGAGAATTTATGACAGTAGGAAAGACAGGATCTACAGATTATTAAGTTCACAAATAAAATGAGTCTAAGTACTCTTTTGGTAAAGAATTGTAGGTTTCAGGACAAAATGAACAAATTCAACTCTTAAAAACAACAATGATTGAGAGGCAGTGAAGAAATAGATTCTAAAAGTAGCATAGCATGTATCAGATTGTATATAAGACCAGGGCCAATAATAGTGAGCTGGAATCCCTTAGAAAGAATCTCGAGACTTTTAGATCCAAAGTTTCAGCAGTACTGGTGCTAGCCGTTTTGATATTGATTGGATACAGGATCTTTGGTGCAGTATTCATGTGTTAATTTCTATAGCCTATTTTATTCAATTGCCACAAACATGGTACATCTGCTTCTGGTGGTTGCAGATAGCTTTTGGTTTATGTAAGCTATCATACTTCCAATTTCTATTTCTGTTTTCCTAGTGACACTTGTAAAAACACTTGAAAGACCCCTTTTGAAAGAGCATCTCATTCTAGGATTCCAGGTGAGAATTAAGTTGGGAGGATATTACTCAAATCCTTGTAATATCAGCATAGTTGTGTAGCAAGCTACTGCAAAGAGGCATTCATTCAGTAGTTCTACCACTGCCTTGGTCCAACAAGAACATCAGACACTGGTGTTATGGGTAAAGACAGAGTTCTCAAGTATTCTCTGAAGAGCAGTAGAGGGAAATAACTTAAAGATAACTCAGTCTAAACTGAGAGGGTAAAAGTGTCATAAAGGCTACACCTGGGTGGATTAGTGTAAATAATCTCATTAAAATTTTGATTAGCCAGGTGTGGCGGCATTTACCTGTAATGTCAGGATGTGGGAAACAGAGAGGTATAGATCACAAGTCTGAGGGCAGCCTGGATAACTGGATGGGTCTGGAGACGTAGAGTGGAGAATAACTAATAGCCTCATCATATTAGAGAAAATTAAACAGGTCTGAGGTTATGACATGGATTCTTGCTGCTGCATAGCAGTAAGAGAATTTGGAGAATGAAAAATCAGATTAGGTAGCACACACCTGTAATTCCAGTAGAGGGTAGAAACAAGAGAATTCCTGGTGCTTGCCAACCACCCAGCATATATGAATAAGTGAGGTCTTGGTTTCCTGCCTCTTGGTACTTTTTGTCTCATGCTTCTAAAAATTACAGGAAATAAATTAGTATGAATCATAACTTTAATAATATTGCTTTAAATTACTCAAAAATTTCTCAAATTAAAGAGCTGTTTTTTCTTAAGTCACTATTTTACTTGATATTATTACCTCACAACAGAACCCTTATGTACTTTATTATTGTTTGGCCAAGACCATACTACAGTACTTTTGTCCAAATAACAAATTGAGGCAACTGATTTCACAATTATTTTTTCCAGATTTCTGTATATACTATAAACATTCTTCTAAAAAATAGATTATTTTCAGTTCTACTATTCAATTTTTTCTATTAGAAGTAAAATGTATTATTAGAAATCTTCCAGAAAATATCTTTTGTTTTATTTGTACAATTATTTTAAAGTACACTTCAACTATTCCCTAGCTCTGTCACTTCTTGACCATGCTTTCCGTGTACCTTGCCAATAGATAGCAGTAGATAAGCCTAAACATCTGTTTTGTTTGCTTGTTTTGAGTTCTGCTACAGAAAAGTTGCATAACTGTGCCAATTGGCAGTACTACAAATTTATGCCATTTAATCTCAGCTGGGCTTTCAACACTGCTCGGCAATTCTTTATTCATCCCTGTGATGATGCTCCCAGCAGCTGTTCAAAACCTTTTTTCCCCCTTTCTACTTACTCTCAGTCCCCAAAGAAGAAAAATCATAGGAACAACACAAAACAAATTACCAAAGTACATTGCAACAAAACTTCCCCGAAATATATTTTAACAGCACATATTAGAAGAATACAATAGTGTACCTGAAGAATCTGACCCAGGTCAATCAATGGAGAAATACACTCTAGGAAAATCACTGAAGTATTAAAGACAGAAGTCTGCCCTGTTAAGAGGATCAAAATCACATATAAACAAGGAAAAATCAGATTATCATCAGACTTTGACAGTAAAAGTCTCTTATAGCAGAAAAAAAGTTGCATATTTTATACAGCTAAATAAAGAAAATATGGGACAAAGATTTTATATCCAGCTTGACATCCAAATAAAAAGGACATAGAACAATTTATCGATGGCCAAGAACTCAGAGAATATTGTTCCCATGAGTCCCTTTCCATCTGAGAGAACACACTTCTGACAACAAAAATATCTGCAAATGGCTTCAACCTCAAGCTTGTTGCTTTTGATGGTTAAAGAAGTTACCCTATAAAGACAACCAAGCCTTTATAGACCTCCAGATAGAGGTGTATGCCTTCACGCAGGAAGACAAATAAAAAAACAAAATCAATTCAAATCTGATCAAGCCTGTAGAAGCAAATACTAATTTATAGAAAATGCTGGCTAGAGCACAATCAACACCACAGAACACCCTAGAAGACAAAAGACAGCTTCTGCAACAACAAATAAATTGCAAGATGAAAAGGGATAGAGTTGGAAATCCAGACTTTAAAAGATTTAAGCATGATTAAGGAGAAAACTGGGAATGGTGGCAAATGCCTGTAATTCCAGCACTTAGGAAGCTGAGGCAGGAGAATCACAAGCTAGAGACCAGTCTGCTTTATACAGTGAGACTTTGTCTCAACAACAACAACAACAACATCAACAACAACAACAGCAACAACAACAACACCACAACAGAGTGAAAACAGTGCCTCCTAAGTAAGGGTGTCCTTACAAATATGCATTTGAGTGAGAAACTTGTTAATGAAAACCTGATTACCCTAAAGGTTAGGATAGAGATCATTTAGAATTATTTATTGTTATTGTAGCAATTCACACATGATGTCCACTTGTGTGGGTGTGGGTGCCACAATGTGAAGGTTGGAGGACAACTTCTTTTCTTTTCCACCTTTACTTGAGTTCCAGGATGTAGACCACAAGGCTTGTGCAGCGGGCACCTTTACCCTCTGAGCTACCTTGCCAGACTGATGACCACTTTTGATACTACAGTTGGGACTAGGATAGTGCATGTGATGAGTTGCAGTTTCTAATTGTGGAGCCTTGGTGTTTGGTCTGTGGGTAGTTTAGTTTACCTCATCATAATTGTTTAAGATTTATGTTTGCTTTATTAAGCTTTCTAAATTTGTTTTTTTCCACCATAAAACCTTGATAAAAGAGTCCATCACTGTCTGTTATTTGATGTTGGTTGCCTTTTCAATTTATAGCACTGAGGCATTAATGCCAAGCTTGAATGCGAGTAATTTTACAGCAGAGCCAGAGAGGGCACAGCCAGAACTACCTAATTGCTTAGGAAATATGTAGCAACTCCTTATTTTTCGGTGTTGTGCAGGCAAAAATATAAATGATAAAACCTATTTCACTGCTTATGTCCACTACGAGTCTCATCACTTCCATTATTTATTTAACAAATGTGGTTTCATCCACAGTAATCAAAGTTGTGAATAAAAATTAGGGTGAATTTTATACTCATAGTTTGAACAGCACCTGATGAAAATTGGCACTTTTACATAAAATCTGCAATTTCCTTTTTCTTCAACTCAGAACCAAAAGGCAAAACTTCTACTTATTTCTTACTTTTTTGAGGGGACAAGGTTGTCAGGTATAACCCAGGGTAGTCTTCAATTTGGAATCATTCTGCCTTTGTCCCTTGAGTACTGAGTTTGAAGGTGTGTACCATCATGCCCAAAGTACTCTTTGTTCTTCAATCTTATATAAATTTACATCACCTACAATGAGTTCAGCTATATCCACATTTACAAGGTTAGAAGAAAGTGAAGTCTACCTAATGTTTAGATGAGCTCTTGGCTTTGATAATGTATGTATTACCCAGTTATTATTACCAATTAGGTATGTTTCTTTTAAGTAACTATGCTGGTAAACCTTTTATAATGGCAAATTCTATGTATATGCAAAAATAGTTTTATAGCAGTATAATGGATCTCCACATACTTACTCATCCTGCAGTCTCATGACCAATTTCTCTTATCTGTGCATATACCAAATTTCCCTTGGCACTTGATTATTTTGAATCAGATCCAAAATGTTATGTTATTTTCATCCCAAAGCATGTTTTTGACAAAATAAGCATGAAAAATCATTTTAGGAGCAGGATGCCCAAATATTGTCGGTTAATACCAGTGCCTACACGAGATGAATGTCAACAAAAACCCAAAGTTCCACCAAGAAACTTCTCATATCTTGTTAAAGCTAAGTTTTCAACTTTATTATTGTACCTGATGTATAGTTGTTAACAGTTGTTCACACCTGTAGGAATCCAAAGTCCACAAAAGTAACAGTGCCATCCAGAAAACAGCCACATCTTACTTTTCAACACTTTAGTTGTAAGATGGCATCCACTCTGCTAGTGGAAAGAGAAGCGACTGAAATCAAGATTTAGGTTCATCTCAGTTCTGCTCATTTATTGTACTACTTGGCAAAAAAAAAAAAAAAAAAAAAAAAAATCACTATCACATCAAATTTTGGGCCTGTTCCTTCAGAGAATGAAAGTAATGTCTCTATTTTCTTCAATCTCTGCAGTCCAAAATCGACTTCTAGAAGCACTGTCACTTTTGGCAGTTAGGAGATAAAGCCTTAATGCTCTTCAGGAGACAACTCTAGTAGAAAAATTCTCCAGGAATTGAAGTTAAGATAAAGCAGGACCTTAAGAAATATTTTGAAAATGTGAATTTTTAGCTAACACACAATTTCTACTGTTCTAAAGACCTGCTGCACACAATTTTCCCCCTCCCTCTGGTGCAAGTATGTAGAAACAAGCAGAGAAATGCTCACCTCAGAAGTGTGTTAAACTAGAGCTTATATTCAGATAAATTGCAAGGCCAGGTTTTCACCCTGGTCTCAAGGCTTTTGAGAAAAGTAATAATGTTTGCTTACAAAATGTGATTAGCAATGACATTTATACAAAATAATGGAATATAAAAATATATCCCAGTAGGAAAATAATTCTCTGAATTGAAAATGCTTTTATGTTGTATTAATGATGTTCTAGACCCCAGCTTCGCAGCCCAGCACAAATCTTCTGATTCCTCTTCTTTAATGCATTGCAAATGCCATCTCATGGAGATCGTGGCTTAAAAAATGGAGCAAAATCTCTAGTTCCCACAACTATTTGCTATGGCCACTGAAACAAATTCAGCTTAACATTTTGATGGCTTATCCATCTGTATCCACTTCAACTTTCAGTTCAGTTCCCGAGCCTTCTGTTGCTCCTTTCACCTGGTGTTCAAAGGTTCTGGAACTTCTATCAAAAGTACATGATGGACTGACAGGATGGTTCAGTCAGTAAAAGCACTTGCTGTGTGACCTTGATCACCTGAGTTTGATCCCTTATTTCACATAAATCTGGAAAGAGAGAACCAACTCCAGAAACTTATCCATTGACCCCCCAAACATGTGTGTCCCCATACCCTCCCCATTATTTACACAGACAATAAATAAATAAAGCACTGATCTTTAAATCTCTGCCTGTTTTATGGTCTTATAGCCCACGTTTCAAAGGACAGTTTCTGCATGCACTTGTATAAATCTCAAGATTTTTTCAGTGGTTTCTGATTGCAGAGAATTCATCCTCTGGCCCCGTTCTTTTGTACACTGAAGTGAAATCTCTGGTTGTTTGTCCACAATCTGTATTCCCTAGCTCTCTGGCACTGTTTATTATAGTGTCCACTAAGACCCTATAGTACCTAATTCCTTTCCTACTATCAGAATAACTGGCTTGTTAGCCACTATACAGTTGTTTTCTGCTCACTTTGAGACAAGATGTATATGTATATCACTAGCATCTGTGATAACTTATTTCTTCTACACCATAGTATTTTCTTCACAATGAGAGATTCTCTCACACTTGTATACCTTGGTTCCTCATGAAAGTTGCAGTTTAGAAAAAGACAAAACAAAACAAAGATGGTGCCTGCTGTGTCCACATAGAGATTGCAATAAAACATGGAACTAACAAAACAAATATCTGGTCCCAAACCAGGCATCATTGGAATCAAAGTTAGGGAAGATTATTTTCTTTTCCTTCAGAAATGAGTTTATTCATGTGGACCATATCCCATGAATAACTCACCTGGACTCTCAAGCTCTAGAATTAACTTGATGATAGAACTCTTCCTATTCTCTATTCCCTCAGATAAGCACTCACTCCTGTTGTTCAGGACCCAGTGAGACTAGAATAAATTTGGGTGTGTCATTTTTCCTCCTGCTTCAGGTGAGTCTTTAAAAGAGACAATAGACACACCTAGCTGTGAAATAAACATTGGATATCATTTTCAGGGTGAGTTAATTTTTCTTGTTTTCTTTACCATGATATTCACTTATATGGATAATATGCCAAGATTAACTCATACAGAATCCAGTATCACTGGAATTAATTTTAATTATTTTTGCTTTCCTGCACCTTTAGTTAAGTCTATCTTTATATGATTTGAGCCACTATGTAATTCTTCCAGGATCAAATATTTCATGAATTAATTTTAATGGCTAATGGCGACATATTTTGTTATCATCTTAAAAATGCATATTTACTTGTATGAGTCAGACCCCATGATTATTGTACTGTGATTAAAATCCCAAGTAATTAATTTTGGTGTTTTTCTAGAGGCTACACTTTTCATTAAAATTTATGTTTTAGACATTTCTTTATATAAATCCAAACTTAAGCCTCTTCCTGATTCTGGTTCCATTCCTACTTTATCCTTCACCACTCTATCACAAGAAGGATATGTTTTTGAACACTGCCTCTGTAAGTACCTTAACCACTTAATCTCATAAGCACATAAGCCTTGCATGTTTCATCTCAGAACTTTGACATATAAAATTACATATGTATAATATGTATAAAGACCAGAAGGAGAAGCAAACAACGTCAAGGCAGGATATAATGTGACTTAAAATCAGAAGTAGGTGAAGAACACCCACTTTGCAAAAGAAAAAAATCCTCCCTAATAAAAAGTTGGTCCTCTAACATCAGAAACTTAGTTTATGCAAATTTTATCATATGACTAAGTATCCGTGAAATAAAAACTGCTAATTGTCTGTCTTTCATTATATAGTTCTTTTAATGAAAGGTTTCTTTTTGCCTCTCAACCCACAAAGAGACCCCCAGAGGAATGGATATAGTTCTTTATTCAGTCACATGTTGAGTACACCTATGACTATACTTCTTCAAGAAAGTTCTGTTCTTATATACATACCCACAATTCATACTAAACTTTTCCTTCAACAAACCATGTTATGATCAATTCCCAAGTATCTCCTAATATTGTGTGCTCATCTCAGCATAGTAACAGAAACATTCAAGAAAGAAAGCTAAACTAGGGTGGTCTTTGATCTGGCATGCTTAGAAACAGATCATCACCTTATGATCTTTACTTTCCTTAGATGATTTTTTTCCTTAACCCACCCACACAGAGACACCCAGAGATATAGACTTATTCTGTTCTCTTTCATAAAAAAACTTATGAACTAGGCCCCTGATTGATTCTTCCAGAAAATGCTGTAATATTTTTTATGAACACATACATTCACAGACACACATACTCACACATACACACCAAACCACACCAACAACAATGCCCAAGGGTGTCATAACTTGATTTTGCCTTCTTCAATCCATATTGTTAAATTCTCTGTGTTTATTGTATTTTCTAGAATATTCCACCCAGACCCCTCACCCTAACAGGAATCACAAAACTTAATTATTTAGCTCTTCCACATCTATTAATATTTTGAACCCACTTCCTTTCTTCAGGGAAGTTATGCTGTTTACCTCTCTCCCACAGCAACATAAACCCTAGAAAAAAACTCTAAGAAGGGGAAGATTATACAGTCTTTCTTCCATTCATCATGTTCTGGCATTTTATTACTTCTTCTATGATATTCTATTCATACACACTATTTCAGAAACTTCTGGCAGGAATTCTAGTTCACTTTCTCCTTCAATTGATCATGTTTTGACTTTCTCCTCCGATGTTTACAAGTACTATGATCTGTCCTCATCTATCTACTCGATAACTAACCCTAGAGATGGAGACTTATTCAGTCATCATCTGGCCATGTTTGAAGCATTCACAGAAACTTTCCTTCTTCCAGAATGTTTTGTTTCTCTCCTTTGGTTTATTCCAATACCATATGCATTCAGTCATTCTCAGACCTAGTTTTAGAGGTTTAATTTTTTAAATCATGGTATAATTGACCTCCTCCCCACACAAACTCATCCTTTAGAAAGTCATCCAGGGGAGAGAATAAAAAAAGTAAGCCCATGTAAATCCACTTTGAACACATTTTTTAAAAATCTCTGTCTCTCTCTGTCTCTGTCTTTCTGTCTCTCTCTTCTCTCTCTCTCTCTCTCTCTCTCTCTCTCTCTCTCTCTCTGTGTGTGTGTGTGTGTGTGGTTTCTCTCTCTCTCTCTCTCTCTCTCTCTCTCTCTCTCTCTCTCTCTCTCTCTCTCTGTGTGTGTGTGTGTGTGGTTTGTGGATCAAGTGCTGTTTGGACCAAACAATTGCCAATAAAATTTATGAGCAAAAAAATAAAATGAACAAAACCCAGATTTAATCAGATTTCTTGAAAAATGGTTTCTGTACTTTTTACCCTTACAAAATCAAACAGTCCCAGGAGAGGGAGCGTAGTTCACTCATCCTTCAACCAACTGTACTTGAACTTGCTCACAGATCTTTCACCCTTTGCATTCCATGCTGTGCTCAAAAAAACTACAAAGGAGAGGGAACGTAGTCAGTTCTCTTTTATCCAATCATTTTCTGAACTTTCTTTCTCTCTCTAATATACTGTAGAAAACCTTCTCCTTAGGGTTTAAAGGAAGATTGGAGAGCAGAGCCTGCTCCTATAAGAGTTAGTGAAGAAGAGTTCAGAATAAGAAAAATTAGGCCTTATCCCAAAGAGATAAATAGAGGAATATCTTTGGATGCATGCAAAAGAAGTGAAAGGGCACTGAAAAAGAGCAGAAGCTCAGAGGAGAGGCTTCAGAAACTTCTTCTAAAGGTAAGCTAGATGGAACCCAGGATGCCCTGTGCTCAGGACACCCCCACAACCCTCAAAGCCTCAAATCCAGTTGTGGTTGTTGATGAGACAGTGATTCATTTAGCACAAAAATTAGCTCTGAAAGAAATACCATTTTGTCACATTATGGGACTTGGAACGAAGCAGCCAGGTGCAATCTTGAGGGAGAATCTATTGTCAAGCTACTCTGGTAGCCTTGATATGGTCTTTCATAGGCCCTGGGAGGGATGACCCAGGGAGTCATCTGTTGAGAGCAGATGCAAAGAAAAACAAAATTATGACATTTATAGAAAAATGGGTTCAATTGGAGATTTTATTTATTTTAATTTTATTTATATGAGTGTATAACTTCATATATGTCTAAGTACTATGTGTGCAGTGTCTGAGAATTCCAGAATAGTATGTTGGATCCCCTGGACTAAAAAGTTACAGATGGTTGTTAGCCACAATGTGGGTCCTGGGAATTGAATACATGTCCTCTCAAAAATCAGGTAGTGCTCTTATCCATTGAGTCAGCTCCCCAGCCCATGACCGCAATTTGAAATCATTATGTCAAGCAAAATCAGTCAGAGTCAGAAAGACAAATTCTCTATTATTTCCTTATGTAGAACCTAACTTAAAATCTATCTGTGTAGCTTCCTCTCTCTCTCTCTCTCTCTCTCTCTCTCTCTCTCTCTCTCTCTCTCTCTCTCACACACACACACACACACACAAACACCTATGAATATACCTTCTCAGAAACATCCATTTCTCTACTATTGGTTCTAGTTTTATAACCTAATAACCTCCTCATAACAGACAAACCAATGAGAAATCAATTCCATTCTACTTCAAATACTTATATTTATTTTATTCTTAATTTTATTTATGATGAACATGTGTTTACTTCTCTATTAATAGAATTCAATGAGTACATAGAATGTCTGTTGTAGTGTGCACCAATCAAATCTGGTCTCTTTTATTTGATCGTCTACCTTTTGCAACCTATACCGATCTTTGGTGTACTAGCTTCAGGTCCATTTTTACTTTGTAATTTTCACATATGAGAGAAAACATGTGGCATGACATTCAGTACCTGACTTATTTCACTTAATGTAACATTCTTCACTTCTGTTTTCATACACATATCAGGGTTTACTTTGTTTCATAACTGAATAAAGTTTCATTATATACATGTCATGTTATATTATGTATTCTTTAACCATTTCTGAATTTTTGTATTTTCTAAAAAAGACATTAAAATTATGTACATGTGCCTATGAAAGTGAATGTTCCATGTATGCAAGTGCCTTCAGAGACTAGAAGAGAGCACTGTATTTCTTGGAGATGGAGTTACAAGTGGTTGTGAGGCACCAGTGTGGGTGCTGGAAACTGAACTCTAGTTCTCTGGAAGAACAGCAAGTACTATTAAATCCCGAGTCAACTCTGCACCCATCATCTCAACCCCTACTTTGGATTTTTTTCATACAAATTCTTGCTATATTCTGCTGAGTAGCTTAAGACTCATTATGTATTCTAGGCTGCCCTGAAACTTGCTGCAGTCCGTTAATTCAGCATACGGAGTATCTATCTGTTCTTCCACTGATATATTCCTAGGTTATCTTCAGTTTAGGTACTGGGAATAATGCTGCAAGAAACATGGGCACGCAGGTGTCCTCTTGTTGTTGATTTGATGTCTTTTAACCTATGTGTATAAGTGAAATAACTTAAAAATACGGCAGATCTATTTTTGGTTTTTGATATACCAAATTTTCACAAATGGCTATAATCATTTCCATTTCCACCAATGGTATATGAGCCTTCCTTTTCTCCACATCTTTATTTTATGTTTAGTGTTGTTTACTGCCTTTCAATAGTAGATATTGTAACTGAGATAAATGGTTTCTCATAATAATTTTGTTTTTTCTAACTCTGATGACCTTTGCTCTGATGCGATCTGAATGTATGTGAAAGCTCTTTGTATTTCCCCTTTTGAGAATTGTCTGCTTAGATCACTCAGGCAATCATATTTGCACCATCATAAAGGCCTTTACTTTATCCATAATATTCTGTTTTTATCTTTCCACTCTGATTCATTCTCTAGATTCAGTTCTCCTAAACTTATCATAAGCTGAAACCACCCCTTGAACTTGGATTTTTCCAGAGTTCTGTCCTCACTCTAGCTGCCACATATAGTTTCTCAGCAATGTCAGGGGACATAGTTAGTACTTTAACCATTTATAATCTCACCCTGCTGGCTGACATTTACTTCCTGTCCAGAGCCTGAAGAGATAATTTTAACTTGGAGAGCAGGCTGAGTTATATAGCAAGAACATGCATGAAGTGAAACAAAACAAATACTTTGAAAAACTAGCTGTTCTATAGTACTGGGATTTATTTTATTTTAGTTTTAGTGTAATATTTCATTTTTATATGTTACTGGGAATGAAATCAGAGTCTTGTGCATGATAGACAAATGCTCTACCACCAGGCCATAGCCTACCTTTAGTCTGTGATTTCTTTTAAATAAGGATCTTAAAAGCCTACTGGTAATTAAGCAAATTTTCTTTTATTTTTATAATTGTTGATCTTGTACCTTTTAATAGCTACTCAACAATTTTATTCAGAGAATCACTTATAAATGTATGTTGAGTTGTTTAAATGGCATTCATGTAGATGAGATGATAAAATTATTTTCAGATAATCAATTATTTTGCTCATAAATTTTAAAATACAAAATAATACAGTGACTGAGTATGTAGCTTAGTGGCCTAATACTTGCCAGCATGCTCAGGTTACTCAACCTGATCTCCAGCGCTCACCAAAAATATTAGCAATGAAAATACTATTGAAGAATTATTGGCTACAGTTAGATTAAAAATGATATTTTATTTACTGTACTGTCTTAAGTTGGATAGTGTTTTAGCAAACTATAAATGACATTTGTTTTTTATTCAGTTAGGGCAAACTTTCCATTATATTAGATAAGATGAAATCTTACTGAAATTGAAAGGTGTCAATCATGGACTCAAGTAAAATAGGCATAAAACAGTAATGGTGTGGCTTAGCAATAAAATGCTAGCTTAGCATGCATGCATAAAGCCATGGATTCCACCCTCACACAAACATATACATAAATTCCTCTACTGTATGTATCCATCCCTCAAAGAAGTTTAGGAGCATGTCCTTATAGCTCAATCAAGGGGATCTTTGAGGCTGGCATTGGAAAGGCTTCGTTGTCCTTTGTAATTTTGTGTAATGCATATCTTTTATTTTGGAATGATGAATGCATTTGTAATGTTCTATGGGTGTATTTTTTTGGTACTTGCGTGATTTAGTTTATTTTTATTATTATTATTTTTTATTGGATATTTTATTTACATTTCAGATGCCATCCCCTTTCCCCATTCCCCCCACCACAAAAAACCCTATCCCATGCCCCCTTTTTCTTTTTGCTTTTCTACACTTTTAAAAAATGTTAATCAAAGGCTTTATAAGTTTGGTAATGCTCAATCAGAAGTGTAACCTAATACCCAGCCTAGATATATCAACTATTTTTGACTGGTGAAGACACATGAACAACTGCCTTCATATCCCCCCTCTCTTTGTTTCTCTTTCTCTCTCTCATCACCTAGCTTCTCCTCTCCTTCTTTTATCAAGAAACAAAAACAAGTGAAAAGAGCTCACATTGAAAATGTGACTTAGCCGGGCAGTGGTGGCGCATGCCTTTAATCCCAGCACTTGGGAGGCAGGGGCAGGTGAATTTCTGAGTTTGAAGCAAGCCTGGTCTACAGAGTGAGTTCTAAGATAGCCACAGGTACACACAGAAACCCTGTCTCAAAACATCAATACAAACAAACAAACAAACAAACCAAAAATAAAATAAAATAAAATAAAATGTGACTTTAAATTTGGTTTTTAAAACCCATCAAGTCCACTTTGTGTTTCTCGATGTGTAGCTTTCCACTAACCAACTGACTGACTAAAATAGAACACAAAGGTGAACCAAAAGGGGGCAGATCTAAAAAGTGTTAGAGAAAGTGAATATGTATAAAATACATTGTATGGAATTCTCAGAGACCTAATAAAAATGAAGAAAACTGTGAATTTAGAATAGAATTGTTTTGGCTTTCTTAAGTTTAACTGCTTTACTATTAACAGTTGGAAATGTCCATTTCCATATGCTTTTATGTAGGACTGAATTTTAGAAGTACTATTTCACTTTGACATTTTTATTTGCTGCTTTATATTTTCTTCTGGATTGTGAGTTTACTTTATGTATGCTGTAGGGCTTATTGCAAGTAAATAGAATACATAGCTGCACCATATGAACATGCCTACGTTAGCTTTTAGCAAATTCCAGCAGTGGGGGGGTGAGAAAGCAGTGGTAGTGGACACTTTCCTTAACACATCACCCTGAATTTGCTTGAGATAGTGCTTTAGATACAACTACATAAACTGTCTTTAGTTGGGCATCAATGGCGGGAGAGACGCTTGGTCCTGTGAAGGCTCAATGCCACAGTGTAGGGGAATGCCAGGACGGGGAAGTGAGAGTGGGTAGGTGAGTGGGGGAGCACCCTCATAGAAGCAGGGAAAGGGGGGATGAGATAGGGGTTTTTCAGAGGGGAAACTTGGAAAGGGGATAACATTTGAAATGTAAATAAAGAAAAAATCTAATAAAAGAAAAGAAAAAACATTTCACATGATATTTTTCTATTTAATTTATAAGGATATATGACAGGATCTTGCTATTTAGTCCAGGCTGGCTTTGATCCCTTTATGTACTTGCCTCTACCTATTCCTGAGTGCTAGATAACATGTGTTAAATAACATAGCTGGTGATGAAAAAATATTAACTTAGTGCTAAGTCATTTTCAAGTACTTCTCTAGGCTCTTAGGATAGGTCAGAATACAAAGCAGACAGACACAAAGACCTGTCATTCTAGTTTGGAGAGACAGACCAAAAATATCACAGCTATAAATTGTATTGTGTTCTCCAGAGCTGGGATTTCATAAAAATTAGGTAAAGTGGAGAGGGTACAATTTTTAAACCATGTAGCCATGATTTACCTCACTGACATGATATACAAAGACTTCAGAGGAGGTGAGAGTTGACCCATTCGTGAACTGAATCAAAAACTGCAGGCAGAAAGCTTATGTGGAGAACATTGCAATTAAATTAGAGCTATGGCACAGAGGTAGGTGTGGCAGAGTGCAGTGAACATGGGCAGGGCAGACATTCCAATATATGACCAAAGAGATAAGGTATTGGAATGGATCGGAAACCTGTTAGAGACCCATGGAGCTTTGTAAAGCTCTTTACTCTGAGTCAGGAGCCATTGAGCTGAACAGAAGAGCAGCATGAACTGACTTAGATTATAAAGGAGGCACTGCAGGATCTCAAAACCAACCAATCAACAACAGCAAAAAAAGGACAAAACCAGAAGTAAAAAGATGGTTCTTGCAGGAGTCTTCAAAGCCACTAGTAGTGAGTTGGGAGAAAATGATGATAATCATGGTAGCAAGAATTACTCGAGTTCTGTAAATATTTTGAAGATAATATCAGCAGGATTAATTCAGCACACAGAAGATAAAGGTGAGGTAAACTTAGGCAGTAGAACAAAGATGTGGTAAGTGTGAACTGTCCATTTTGTATCAAATCTAGTTCATCTTCCCATCATCAGTACTAATAATGGATTAGCATTACCTCCTGGGAGAAAATAGGCTTAAGAAAAAAAAAAACCGTAGAAGACTTTGTTGCAGCCACTAAAATCACAATCCAAGAGAGTCAGGGCATGTATATGTGCTTGCCATTTCTAAAATTTAGCGTTTATTCATTCATTTGAAAAGTGTTATTTAAGTAGTACTAGATGCCTTGTATTAGTGCTACTATAGATGGATTGGAACTTGATGACTTAATTGGAATTTTGGATTCACTATTTTTAGTTACAACATCCTACTGTGCCTCAGATTAGCACTTAGAAAGTAAGGATCAGGATAGCAAGTACTTCACAGGAACCCTGGGTCAATTAGAAGGGATCATCAGGTGCAAAGCATGCAAGAGTTGCACAAGGTAAACACCATGTTTCACTCATCATTGTCATCAAGGCCTCTTTCTTTTTCTTTTTTAGTATATCCTTCCCACTAGCCAACACAAACAGAAACAAAAAGTGACATTGGGAAAAGGCAAGAATATGATGCAATAATTAGATTAGCTGTAACAATCACTTGTACATATTCATGTCAAGATAACTATACAAAAATACTGCATACCTTGACTACATACAGTTAAAATAAAATGTATATTGGTTAGCAAGATGAAAGTAAAGACCAAAAAAAAAAAAAAAAAAGAAAGTAAAGAGCAACCACAGGTCTATTCCTAGGTCTGTGCGTTATTCAAGCATTAACTAGATACTTCCAAGCTAAATTTTCAGACTAGCGTATGCATGTTAAAACAGGTAAAAGAACTTTTAGAACTGTAACCGCCTGGGGATGAAGGAATATTGTCATCACCAGTGCTGGCTTGAAGAAGAGCACCACACCCTTTATCTCTGCCACATATTTCTGTCACTCCCTAAGCATCACATTGCAAGAGGTAGAAGCCAGAACCAAGAGCTACCTGTTGTAGCTCTTGTACCGGCTCACTACAACCTGTTAAGGCAAGCACACTTGAGTCTGACTCCTGCTCCACTTCTGTGTGAGCCTCCTTTCTTCATCTCCAGACTTATATTCTGCTCTTTCCCTTTTGCACTCTGCTTAAACCTCAAAGGGCAAACTTGACAGAAGACAGCCCGATCAGATTTGCTGTGGTTTATGTTCCACCACCTGGCTCCACTAGGGGAGAATCCAAAGTTTGGTTGTATCTTTTAATTTGGCCTGACAGTGTAAACTCAGACTTTGGCTTCTCTTTTTGGGAAAATGAAAACCACATGTGTTCTTTAACGTCTTTTACCACTTTCTTGCCATGATCGCTTGCCAAGCTTTGCATGTCTGTGATCATTTTGGAAGACTTATGGCTGATGTTGGGGAGGTGCAGTTGTGGTTTGGAGAAATGTTAGAGGAACGATAATACCTCTAATGTCTAGGTTTGTAATGTGAATAATGTCCTGTGGTGCAGCCCTTAAACTTGGACAGGAAGATCACAAGTTCTGGCATAGCCTTAGCCACAGAAAATCCTGTCATTTAAAAAATGCAATGTTGCTATTTATCTGCATTTATTAAGTACATGCCATATATTCATATTGTACTTAATTTGCATTAACCCCTTTACAATCATCATTACCTCAATTAATGTGGATAGTAATCTGTAGCTGTTGTTGATTAATTTGCACCTATAATAATTTTACCATTTTTTCTATTTTATTGATGTAGTAATACTACAGTTTAAATACTATTTGTTTCTGAAAGAAATATGCTAATGGTGTTAAGAGGGTAGAAATTCACTTGGGTTGGGTTGCTGTTAGAAAACTATTCGATTAGATTGGGGTATTAGGTTAGAGATGTCATAATTGAATCTTGGAAGCTTTTTAAATGAGAGAGGCCACAAGCAGATACTCGTATATTTCTCCATGATGTAAACCAACTTCCACCATATAGTTTGGACTTTCAGCTTCTAAAATTGTGAGCTAAACAAAACTCCTTCCTCTATAAAATTTTCTTCATCATTTTAGTACAGCAATCAAACACAGACTAACACAGGAAATTAAGGATTGAGGAGTTGTATTAATAACAGAATAAGCAGCAGAACTTAGACCTAGTGGTTCTGGGTCAAAGTACTTATTGTTCTTATTGTTACCCTATGCTCTGTGGTGTTTCCTGAGGAGATATGAACAAATCTCTATTTCACCAGATTGGGAATAAATAACAGACTAGAGAGACAGTTACACTCAAATGTAATTCAGAGAATCAGTGAGTTTAATTGTGGTTATGTACAGGAACATGGGTGATAGATTGTCTTCAGGAACATGAGTGACTTATTGGCAGCAACATCATCAAAGGAGAGTCCCTTATCCCAACAACTGTTAACTGCTTATACATATTAGTAGTGAGGAAGTGTACTTTATAAACTCTTCTTGTATTGCTTCTTATGCGCTGTGCCTTTATTTTTCCTTGAAGAGAGAATGCCAACCGGGCTAATCATGGGTAGGTTTTGTGCGATTGACTACTACTGCTCTGGTTTTAAGATGGCAATAGCCATGTCATTTCTAGGTGCCTGTGTCCCATAACCCAAGAGTACTGGCTTTCATTGTGTTGTTTTCACAGATATATGTTTTTATATTCTGGTCTTATTCCCTAATCTTCTATACTCCTCAATATCTCTTGATTTGCTTTCTCCTCCTCAAACAGTGGTTTCATCTGTTTACACTTCTCATATATTCCAATCTTCTCATTTGTTCAACTTTAGACATCTGTTTCCTTTCTCATTGCTCCTTTTCTACTTTGATCTTTCTCCCTCCATCCCTCCCTCCTTCTCTCCTTCTCTCTCTCACTTCCCCCTCTCTTTCTCACACACACACAAATACACACACAGAGATATAGAGAGACAGAGAAACTGGGAGAGACACAGACAGATGTACAGGTAAATCTAGATTCCACATTATGAGAGAAAATGTGCAACATTTATATTTCTAAAAGGGCTTCATCTACTCTTCCTTGCAGTTTTCATTGTGTGAATTTCAGCATACATGATTAGCTTTTAAAAATTGATGAATGTGTGGAGATAAGAGATCCTTTTATAAATGTTTAGCAATCCCAACCCTTAGCAAAATTACAGCCTTTATATTTCAACAAAGTTTGGTATGTTCAAAGTTTTGCCACAATCTATTGAATGGCTTTCACATGCAATGATCAAGACAGGGCTTGTCCTTTTTTTTTTTTTTTTTTTTTTTTTTTTTTTTTTTTTTTTTTTGGCAGAGTAATCAGAGATGTGAAGAGATTCGGTGAGCTACATAATGTTTTGTGACTCCCAACCTGATTGGTCACAATCAAGTGTCTTATGTATTAATCAACTGTTTTCTATCAAAATGGTAGTCCCAGGCTTTAGATATGTGATATCTCTGCCTCAGCTTTAGCCTCTTCATTGACAACTAACAAGAGCCATCAATCCTTGTCCACTATCAATTTTTAAAGATTTCTAGCTATAGTCAGGACAGTGTGATCCTTAGTACAAATTGAGGATGACCTTGTCTCTATTTTGTAAGAAGGCATCAAATGACGGAGCCAGCATATGAACAATATATTAAAAAGTATCCTCTTTGGTTTATTCTTCACAGGAGGGTTGGTGACATTACACAAGGATTCTTAGTTTCCTGGGGCTGCCCTACAAAAATACTAAAAAGTGAGTGTCTTAAAACCACAAAACCATATTCCTTCATAATTTGGAGGGATGGAAGTCCTCAAGTTCAAAGTGATGGTGGCATTTGTTTTCCCTGAGGACTTGGGCTGTTTTCTTTAATTCACATGACATGATCTGTCTTCCCTCATCTTCTAATAAGCACACATATTGAGTTGTGGCCCAGCTATATGACCTCACTTAAATTTAATTGCTTTTTTTGAAGTATGCTTTTTATTTTGAGACAGGATCTCACTAAACTGACCTTAAAATTTTGATCTTCCTGCCTTGGCCTCCCTGGGTTTACAGGTGTGCATTACTACACCCAACTCAATTACTTTCTCAAAGACCCTGTTTTTGAAGTTAGAAACATTTGAAAATACTGAGGATGCCAGTGTATGGGATTTGGGGTGCATAATTTAATTAATAAGAGTTAATTTTCTATTAAGTAAATGCTTCTTCTTCTGATGGATTTGAGAGGTACAATCAAAATAATTCCCTAGCATTATTGTGAAATCCTACATAAAAACAGAGCCCTCACACAAACAAGATTTCAAATAAAGAATTTTAATAAACAGACAAATTCAACCTTGAACCTATATCTGGTTTTATTAATAGAAGGAGGGAAAAGACAGAAATTAAAAAGCATGTGGAACATTTGAAGGGTGGAGAAGAGTTCCCAAACTGCCAAAATGCCTAGTATAGGCAAGAGTAGAGAGTATCACAGGTAGTACAGTTAATTGCTGAAGCAAATTAATATGTGAATACACCCTCACGTGTATTCTGTAATTTTTTGTAAGGTGCTTATATTTAGCTCATTGCTTATTTGGGTTTTGGGGACTGTCACAGTTACTATTGTGTTGTTGTGGAGAGACACCTTGACCAAGGCAGCTTAAAAAGAATGCATTTAATTAGGGGCTTTTTCTTTTTAAAATTTTTTATTGGATATTTTATTTACATTTCAGATGTTAGGGGCTTTTTCTTATCTGAATTAGTCCATGTAGGGAGTAGTACAGCAGTTCTGACACTGCAGTCATGACTGTACAATAGCTGAGGACTCCCACCTGATCCACAAGATGAAGGCAGAGATAATGAGACTAGATTTGGCATGAGCTTTTAAACCCTCAACCCCACCCCAACCCCCACTGACATACCTTCTCCATCAAGGCCACATCTCAGAAGTTCTTCCTTAAGGTACTAGTTTGGAGCCATTCAAATATATGAGACTATGGGGGCCATTTTCATTCAAACCACCAGAGGAGTTATCCCTTTAAAAACATTTTTACTCTAAAGCTGGGTCCAGTGACTCACACAGTATTGCAATCACAGTACTCCAGAGACAAAGGCAAGAGGATGAAAAGCTTGATGCTAGTTAGAAATAGTGAGTTGTTGTCTCAAAAGATTTAAATAATTATGCACAAGATCTATGCGAGCTCAACTTGTGAAAATCCCAACATGGAAAGAAAGAAGTGGGCATGAAGTTCCACAGATAACTGAAGAGCTATTGGTATTTGATAGGTGGTGAGAGAGGGAAAGCCAATTTTTGAAGTGGTGTGACCCTTCATAGGTTGACCAGTACCCAAGACAAGCCCTATATCTAAGAGTATTTGTGGTCAGCACAAATTGGAGTTGTTGTCTTAATTTTTTTTTTATATAATATATGAAGTTGGGTATGTAAGAAGGTGGCTGTATGTGGGTCCGAGTTCTACCTTACTGCTGGGATGTGTAAATGTGAGGCACTAGCACTAGGCTACTTTTTTTTAAATTTATTTTTTATTGGATATTTTATTTACATTTCAGATGCCATCCTCTTTCCCCATTTCCCCTCCCTAGAAAACCCCTATCCCATGCCCCCTTATCCTTTTATACATTTTATAATGTTAATTAGAGGCTTTATATGTTTGGTAATACTCAATCAGAAGTGTAACCCAGCCTAAGAGCACATAGGGAGGGACCCATGACTCCAGCTGTATATACAGGGGAGGATGGCCTTGTTGGGTGGGAGAGGAGATCTTTGGTCCCATGAAGGCTGAACACTTAGTTGGGGGGAATTTGAGGGTGGGGAGATGGGAGTAGGGGGTAGGTGGGGGCACACCCTCATAGAAGCAGGAGGAAGGGAGATGGGATAAGGTGTTCCTGGGTGGTGGGGGGAATGGGGTAAGGGGATAAAATTTGAAATGTAAATATAATATCCAATAAAAAAGGGGAAAAAAGATCAGACTTACTGGGATCTATATCTGACTGGTTACTAGAAGGGCTAGACAGTGTGGGACAAGTGGCTCTAAATGAGGAAAAGAGGTTACCCTCTAAGTCTGGAAAGATTGTGGTGATATCAGCAGCCACCAATGCCATCAGAAGAAATCTTCAGTGAATATTTGGAATCCCAGGATGTAAGAATTATGGTAAGTAAACCTGATGTTTTGTTCAAACTCAGTGGTGCATAGTAAGCCCAAACTGAAAGGAATGATATAAAAAGTAGGTAAAGACATATGCACTGTGGCAGAAGAACAGGTGTGGATATTATTAGGCTTTTCATTAAAATCTGTTAAACAAAAATCTGTACAATTAAGTATAGGGACACCTGATAGGCATTTTGAGTTTGGCCAGGTCATGTACGGGCTAGCCTAAGCCTTCCTAACTTCTAACTGCCCAAGAGCACAACTGACCTTAGAATTTGGAGCCATACTGCCCTGACATCTGAGCATTAAAAGGCCCAGAAAATCTTAGTTGCAGGGGAACCACTACACCGTTCATCCTTATGTGATAGCAAATGCCCTTGCCATCTGTTCATTTTGTTTTGTGTTTAAGTTAGTCAGATCTAGCAGCAGAATATTCCAAAAATTCTTCCAAAAAACATTGCTCGTGTGGTGTCAAACTGACTTATCATTTTCTTTTTACAAGATGGCACTTGTGGCCTATAATAAAACTTGTTCTAGCAGTGATCTATTCCTAAGACACCCTTTTACAATCTTGCCAGTGTGACTGATTTTCATTTCACACTAGGGCTAGTGATTTTATACAATATCAGTGTACATTACAAATTATACTTCCACAGAACCATAGAAACTATGTGCTCACTTTTCCTATGACCCATTTAAAAGGAAAAGGGAACACAACTAAGAAGTACCTAGATCATCTGCAGGAAGGTATTTGTAGAAGTTGGTTTTTGTGATATATGTTACCCATATGTTACCCTGTGGCTAGATTGAAGGACTGCAGCTTCCCTGGGGTATTCTCTTGCATGCCACCTGGAAGTGTCAGTTGGCAGAGATTGTAGCAGGCTGTGTGCTTAAAGGCAATGACCACATGGAGCCTGTGACATCTGTGGTTTTAGACTTAATGACTGTGTACTTGACTCTAGTCCTGGGATATGTGTTTATACAGCATAGGAATTAGAAGATACTTTGAAAAATAAAAACAAGATAGTAAAGTAAATCAATCCTCTGTTTCTCTATATTGTTTCTTATTTATGCAGTATCTTTCAAATAATATGGTAAACTTAATTGTTTGCTGTGTAACAAGATGGCATTTTCATCATTTGAGTGGAAGAGGTAAGGGAATATAGAGTGCAAAGTATCATCCAGAAATTATTTTCCCCAGTGTTACTAGTCAAATGATGTTTCCCTAAAAGATAGGTTTAAATCCTAGTCTCTGGTACTTGTGAATGTGACCATAGTATTGGCAAACAGAACCTTTGTATCTTTACGCAGGTTCAGAGGAGCTCTTATGAAATAAAGGTATATCCTAACCCATTGCAACTGCTTTCTTAGCAAGAAGTGGAAGGTAGCAAACAGATGGAGGGTAGATGATGAGGAGAAGACAAGTACAGAGTGCAGTAATACAGCCAGAGAGAAGAGAAAGCTCCAGCTACCTGAACCTGGAAGGAAGCAGAGTCTTTAGACTAGAAGCTTTGAAGTGACTCTGGGACTTCTAGACTCCAGAATTATAAGCAGATATATTTCTGTGGTTTTAAATCTCCCATTGTGTGGTCCTTCTAAAAACATTAAACCCAAGAAACTACTGCTCTCACTCTAGTACTCATTGTCAAATAGGGTCAAGTAGATTTTAGAGACCGTATGGTGATTTTAAAGGTCAATGTATATTGATCAGTCTTAGAGTTTGATTTCTGGGAAGCAAGCTGCCAGAGAGATGTAATCTAGTTTATAATGTTAATTTCTATCCAGAAAAACAGTATGAGAATAACTGAGGACAGCTAATAATGTTTCTTGATTGAATGGGTTATCAGATGGTGTGTGTATGTGTGTGTGTGTGTGTGTGTGTGTGTGTGTGTGTGTGTGTATGTTTGTAAGAGGGAAGTCAGACTGAAATAATCACCATTGTATTTATTACTGACTTCAAAAAATGTTTTCCTCTTGCAAATTTATTTGTTGAAATTCTACCTTCAATGGGATGGTATTTTGAAGAGAGGTATTTGGAGGTAACTGGGTCATGAGACTGGAGCCTTCATGAATAGGATTAGTGCCATTATTAAATTAGAAAGAGAGCGTGCTCTCTCTCAGCTCTCTCAGCTGTTTGCACACTAAGATCTCTGTACTCACCAGAGTTGGCTAGGCTAGCACCCTAATATTGAATGTTCCACCTGCCAGAGCTGTGACAAATCAATATTTCTTGAGCTCCATCGTCAATGGTATTCTGTTCAAGCAGCCTGAACTGACTAAGACATTAACAGCTTCAAAATGTGTGAATAATGTTGTGTGTGGAATTAGTTATATGCTTTGCTTTTCAGCCAGGTTTCAAATTCATTTGTGGCAATCTGGGTCATATCTTCCCCCTAGCAAGATTTTAACTATAAGCTATTATACATTCTGGCACAGACTCTGCCTGGATCTTAGAAATAATAAACAAATGTCATTATTTTCATCGGTGATGGATTTACTAGCATGCTGATATCAAATTTCAATTCCTTACCATTCTTTTAGAAAGGTCAGTTATAGGAATATTTATAATAGCATTAGAGATAAGTAGTTGGGGAATTTATATTATAAATGTTAAGGCCAGTTGGTGGCTGGTGACACCCAACTGTAATTCCAGAACCCAGGAGGTTGAAACATCAAGATTGTGAGGCCCAAACTCAAATATATATACTCAAATAGGCTGAAAAATCTCTCTGTCTCTCAGTGATTCCTTCCTTCTGAGAAACTCTTGGCTACTTAGGACAGTAATAGATAAGAAGTGATGTAACCATGTGTTGTAATTTTGGTAAACACAAAGAGACAGTGTAAACATAAAGAGATAGGTAAAATCCTATCATAGAAGTAGTCTTCCCATGACCTGAGTTTCAGCTTTCTGAAGCAGCAGCAGTGTTTTGGTGGAGAACATACACAAGACTTAAAAAAAATATGTTGGTCTTTTTACTGCTTTGCATCTGTAGCAGCCTGTACCAATTCATCAATCAGATTCCCAAAGTGAGTGGTTCACTCACCATGCCAAAACCATAAAGGATTCATAATGTCCTGAAAACCAGAATTTGTTGGATTTTTTTTTTCAGAAATGCAGTTATGGAATCAGCTATGGAAATTGCACATTCATTTGTGTAGGGGTTCACTTTATTCAGTAAATACAAGTATGAAATAAAGTATTCATTTATGAAGAGTGTTCAGTAATAAGTGGAAACGTGTGTTGTAGATGTCTGCAATCTGACATCAGATACTGCCAAATTCAGACTTTCTTCTTCAGCATTAGTGTTAATTGGATAACAAGCCCTATATTTGCAAACTGCAATGGCAGAATATTATCTACAGATGTTATGAACAATATGAATATTTCTGTAATTTTGTTTTTTAGGATGTTACTAAAATAATCAAGTCTTATTAGAGAAGATATGAGTGTATGTGATTTCTATTTAGAGAAAAGTGAAAACCTGGTGACTAGGGGAAGTCAGAAGCACAAGAGTGGCTTTGAGGCTATTTTCAATCTCTGAAGGCTAGAGACAAAGTGGTGGAAAAGGAGCAAGAAATCCAGTGCACAACTCTGACAGTCTCTTGAAATAATGTCATACATGCTCCCTATTTTGTTATCATTTAAAGCCTGGTAGTAGAAGGGCACTGTAAAATCAGCTGTGTTTTTTTCATGTCTAAAAACTTATTGAACATTTTGAGTGCCAGATCTTGGATCACGGTGAATCTATGTAAGTATGGATTATAAAGAAATTCACGTGTGCACATGCCCAATCCCCATGCATGTGGACAATTTTTATTTTCAGTATTTTCAAACTAATTCATTAAAAATGATGTATCTTTAGTTGTCATATTTGTTTTAGTCTCCAAGGAATGGAAAACTAGGCCAAAGACATTAAGTAGCAAGCAAGATTTGGTGCTAAAGTTCCACTTTGCCTGTGTTCAAATCAGTCAGTGCAGGCTTGGCCTATGACTGTAGACTTTAACTTAAAATGGAAACTTAAATTTAGAATGGTAAAGGTAAATAATCAATCACATCCCTTTCATTTTTCATTTGCATTATGTCAGAATTTTGGAAAAATCTGCTGTATGTTCGACTCAATAATCAATGTTAAAGGACCTAATAGTGTTTTAATTTGCATCTCAAATGGCCCCTATATGGTCATATTTTGAAAACTCAATTTCTAGTTTGTGGAAATATTTGAAAGCTGTGGAGCGAGTAGGAGGTAGGGCTTGCCTGGTGGAAATAGGTCACAGGGGCAGAACCTTAAAGGATATATCTATTTATGGTGCTAGACTCCTTTTTTTTTTTGCTTTCTGTCTGCCAAAATATAAACAACTAGTTGCCTCCTGCTACAAAGGCAATTGAACAAACCACTCTGCTTTACCTTCTTGATCACTATGGAATATGACCCTCTGAAACCAGAAGCCAAAATAAACCTTTTGTCTCATAAATTGTTTTGCTGGGTACATTCTGACAGCATGAAGACAATATAAATATAAATGCTCATAATGATGGTTTATCATTTAAAAAAAACTCATAGTCTTGAGTACTGTTTCAAAACTTTTATGTTTATACAAGTAAATGTCTCTTATTTCTTTAGACGAAGTGATGAGATAAGAGCGTTACCCAAGCCACATGGCTTGGGCTAAACTCAGAGCATTTGCTCCTTTGTTCTATTTCTAGGCCCAGGATCAGAAGCTTCTAGCCTCCATACAATCTAATCTTCCAAGCTGACTAATTCAATCTGGCCTCTTTTGGCTTTTGACTGAATTGTTCTGCCTGGTCTCATATTAACTTTCGAAATATGTTCTAATCTTCTGACTTCTTCTCATTCTCTGGCTCATTCTGTCTTCACCTGTGTCTAGTTTAGTCTATCAGTTACCTGTCTCTGTAAAACTCTCCTGGTAAAACTGCCATACACATATACCACTCACTAAATACCAACCCCCCTTCATTTCTCTCTCTGACCTTATGTAGCTTTTCTTCCTCAGTTGTTCTCAGGCGAGTTGGACATATTCTATCTTTAACTCATTCTGTCAAATCTATCTTTGATTTGCCACTCTATCTGCCCATCAATTAGATGTCACTTTCAAAGACGGCTGCATCTTTCTATAAACTAACCTTACCTTCATTATTAGGGATTAAAAATGTGTACTAAGGACATGTCTGTATTCCAAACAGATCATACTGCAATCTAGGTGGACCATGTCAACATTCAAGCCAGATCATATCTTTAGATGTGATTCCTTGCTAGAGCATCCATTTTGCTGGATTAAAATTCCTCTACTACACAGATACATGTATCTTGTAAAAAAAGAAAAAGAAAAAGAAAAAAAGCTTTAATGTAGTGAGTCTAGGATAAGGTTTATTATTCTGCCTTTCCAACAAACTTCTGGGTGATACAAATCTTGCAAGTTCCTGGACCATGCTTTAAGCAGTAAGTATGTGGTAGTGAATATATAAGAAAAAAAATCTAAAACAGCCAAGTCATAACTTTCAGTCTAGTAGCCCCTGTACTCATATGACTCTGAAGATTAGAGTCTGTGATTTGGCTGAGATGGTCTCTAGAATTTCTAATAATTGTTGAACTTAAATAGTACTAATTTAATGTTAAGAATTTTGAGGCATAATTTTTTCTCAACCTACTTTATTAAGCATTCAACCCCTCTCTAAGCCCACTGCCTACCAGAGGTAGCAGAAAAGAAAAATGTTAGTACATGGGAGAAGTAGACCTGTTTAGAAATAGTTCTTTGGGGGCAAATCCAATCTTTGTTGTCATGATATCAACAGTTGAGTCCAGTAACAAACACCAACTATGAATCGACTGATTCGACTGATGCACTTGGTAGTCACCACACACGAACCAGCAAGGGCAGTTCAATCCTTAAGAAAGCCCTAAAGGCTCAACAACCAGCCTGAGGCCATGGAAGTGGCAAGAAGCCACAGAAAACTCACAAGAAAGTCTTTGGAGAGTTTTTTCTCAATGGAGTCACTACAAGTGGAGCTCAACAATGCACTGTACAGCAAACCAATACATGCATGTTGTTATTAAAGAATAGTGAGGCAGAACAAGCAAACCAGTGCTGGAGCTACCATTGTCTGTAGGGTCATATTTATATTCCTTCTGAACATCATGCATCCTTTCATGTGTTTGCAATACATCCTTTCACTTGTGTCTGCTTCAGGAAAACATTCTTTCATGTGTCTGCTTCAGCAATACATCCTTTTACCTGTGCTCTCCAGTAAAACATCACTTGACATAACTGACTATCCAAAGAAACCAGAAGTTTCCACTTCAAGAGTTCCTTCTGTTTTTTTTTTTTTTTAACTATAAAATCTATTAGAAAACCCATTATTTTGTATGCATCTGTTTTAAGAATTAACAATTGTACAGAAAAGAGAGGACATATTACAAAGAAGATATTTATAGGAAAGTGCTTCTACAGAAATTCTAAAACCCTTGAGAAATATAGTAAAACTCAAGAAAGTTGTTCAATGTTCCTAAACAAAATCCACTTCTTTATTTGTATATGTATTTATTCACAGTGTACTGCCTTGTATACATACACACAATTTTCCTTCTACAAAGATCCCCTGTATCCCTTCTAAGACATCTCCATCTCAAGTTCATGTCGTGGTGTTCCTCCTCTGCCTCTTTTTCTTCCTAACTAAATTCAATTAGGGCTGCTTATATGTGTGCAGGTGTGGGGTGTTGGAAACCTACTAGTAGGAACACACTCAAAAAGAATTTTTTTCTCCCTATTCAGGAAGCTATCAACTGCCAATAGCTCCATAGTAAGGGTTGGGGTCATTTAACACCTTCTTCATCTATGCCAGAATTTTGGTTGGTTTGATCTTGTGCAGGTTTTGTGCTGGTAATTACCACTGCTGTGAATACATGGACATAGGTGTAATACATTAAAGAATTGTTGCCTATAAATACTCAACAGAAATGTATAAGACTTTTATCTTGTTCTCCCTTCCTTTGGCTGAATACTCTACTGATAACATGAAACCACCAATCAATTAACATAATGAATCAACATACTCAGTAGCAGTGTGTTTTATTTATTTACTGAATAAGATATAGAAAATACTGTGGACTATATGGAACCTAAAAGCAAAACGTTTTGTTGACTTTGGGGAGTGCAATGATTAGCAAGTTCCCTATGTCCATTTGTGTAGGTTTTTGGAGAATAATATAATCTAGAATATGTGCATCAGTAACTAACATTGTCTTGCAATACATTAAAAGATGGGCAGGTCAGTGACAGCTCTCCAGTATATATAATCTTAGATTTGTAAACCTCATAGAATAAGTCCACTGAGCATTCTATACATTGTTTTTACAGGATGTCTAAAGTTACTACAAAACATTAATGATGGAAAAATATTCAACATAGATTTACATTTCAATGGAAATTTTTCCTACATACATTTTGAATAGGGACCAGAAAAATGGGGGAAAAGTGGCAGTGGTTTCCACAAAGATTGCCAGGGTTCTGACTCCAGAGACCAGGATTGGGGTGCAAATATAACTTTATTGTTCAGTACAATAAACTTGTATAAAACTTTCCAGCCAATCAGCATGAGGTTCCGTAATCAAGTGTCATTATACTTGCCAACCTACAAAATCTAATTCACTTGCCATGTAAGGAAAATCAGGATTCCTCGAGCAGTAGCAGACGTCTATGGCACTTTAATCTCCACACACTTCTTTCTCCACCAGATTCATTCTCACATCTCCTGCACATCCTGGGAAATGTTTATTTCTCATTCATTTGCCCCATGAATGACTTGGTAAATTACAGGAAAAACAAATGAGAGAAAATAAAACTCTTGGCAATATAAATAGAAGCAACAACAGCTCACTGATAATAATCTATGTGGTCTTCAACTTTTAAATACATCCTTTGAATTCATTGTGAACTTGACTCAAATATATGTCTATCTTTAATGGTATTCATTACTTGGAATTTTCCATATATTTTCCTTGATTTTGTACTCATCCTGTTTTCTCTTCAAAATTACCCATAACTCTTTCTGAGCAAGCTCCTAGCTTATTGGTATGTACTGATTTCATGCTTTTTTTGCTTAGATGTTGTACATTGAGAATCACTGTGATGAGTACTTTGCACAGTATGAAATACAATATCTTGTTCTTGTGTCTTGCCTGTGCTGGTCATATGATCCATGCCAGCCCATTTCTTCATAATCTTTCACATAGAGGTTAGTGGCTGTCTACATCCCTATACTTCCTCACTCTGAGACTATGAGACAGAAATACCTTGCATCCTTCCACGTTTTGTTTGATCCATTTAACTTTTGGCAGCTCTGTTTTGTTTTTTAGCAGCTGTTGGGGAAATCTTTTTTTTCTTAATTCCCTGACAGGCTTTGAGATAATTCCGAGAAACTTCAGTAGGTTTCCCCTTTACCTCCTTAGTACTTTTTTTCCTTTGCAGATGTTTTGCTCTGCATATTTTGCTGTGCTTTTCATAACCCTAAATGTATTTCAGATGAACCATGGTGGTTTACCATTGCAGCAGCTTTTCTCATGCTAAGGTTCCAAACAAGTTTTAACAGCTGCTAAGGAGGCTGGCAAAAAGCCTTGATTGCTAATTCTGTGCTAACTGCCTCTCACAATGGAGTATTCTGTAATATTTGATACGGTCTTTAAAGCGAATGATTTCTACCTTATATTGTTACTGCCGATATCACACCCTTTCCTAGCCTTAAAAAGATTCCAAGTCTGTACTTTAATAAATGAGCTTGATTTTATTTAAAACTCTGTAGAGAAGTTAGAGGTTCTCAACATATTAGGGGAGATGATGATGTAGAAATATGCAAGAGTGATCTAAAGAGGGTCAGGTGAATTGATATATAAATATAGCTACTTGTACCTTTTGGAAGTGTTAGCTTTATAAAGATGAGAGTTTGGTCTCATAGGTATAATTTGTAAATAGAAGAAGGGAAAGTCACCAGACAAGATTGGAGCCAACAGACTCAGATGTGTTTGGTGTGATTCCAACTTTCTTGAGTTTAGGGAGTCACTAAACATTTTGGCTTACAGTAAAGATGTGCTCAGAATCACACTGATCAATCCTCACTGAAGTCAATTGACTACCAGAACATATGGAGAACATTAAGAGAGATGCCACATAGGTGAGGAAAACACTGGAAATGGAATATGAACTTGAATGTCCAAAGCCATATTTGATACTCTATCAATTAGGGCACAATGAATATGTACACAGTTATTTCTAACAAGACAGTTGAAGTGCATTGTACTGCTTTATGACTCATAATTTGTAAGCTATGTTATTGGTAGATTTCTTATTCTAAATATATTGAGAACATAAATACAATATTACTACGTAAATAACTTGTGGAAAATGAAAATATCACATGTAATCTCATTATATTTTTCTTTTTATCAACGTATACAGGTTTCAGCACAGTTCTCTTCCATGCATAACTGGTTTTTAAAAATATTATAAGTTAAGAAAATTAATTTCTAGTAAATAATTGCCAATATTATATGTAACAAAGAAACAATAGTGGACTATTTTCAATCCATATTGATAGACACATTTTAGTACACTAATTGGTTTATGAAAATAATTTTATAGTCAAATATGTTTGTGAAGTAGTGACATATACAAGTTTTTCTTTCAATTCAGGGCTTTTCAGTAGCGTCAATATTTTACTTTTCACTGTGGATCTCAACAGGTATATGTAAGTTATGGCTTTCACAAGGATATAGCCTATAAAATCTTTTTCTAGAATATCCTCAATAATCCTCTGTGCTATTTGTCTCTACGAATACTGACATAAGATCATTTAGCCAGATATGAGCCAGTTCATATTTAACTTAGATTATCAGGTATTCTTTGGTTGCTTGTCACATACTGGTATCACTCTAGTGAGATGATTAGACTTTGTTGTATAGGAGATTTAGGGGTGGAGATTTGTCACATGCACGTTTATGCACTCTACTAGCATTCAGTAGATAGGACTTGAGGTGATACTTTTCATAAGGATCATGTTAACTTTCTTTTGTAGGTATCTAGTTTATATTTTGAGACATCATGTAAGAAAGTAAGAGTCATTAGGTGTCAAAATATGAATGTGATTAACACACTTTTGAAACCTTAAGTTTAATGCCACCTTATATATTAGAAACTGTGTTCTTATGGAAAGTTATCCATAAAATGGCATTTAGATTTGGCTAAAGCTATGACTAATTTAAGTCATATCTCAGTCATTTTCATTTTTTCCCTTGTTTTTCCCCCAGTGATGAGCAATGGAACACAGGGCCTTATACATGCTCTTCAGATGATGTATGTCCCTAGCTTGTATATTAATTGCCTTTAATTTACATGTGTGAACCTTACACTTATTAACTCACTGTAACCATAAAATATTTATGTAACTTGCACTTTTGATGAAATGGTACACAACTGAAAGCAAAGAAAAACTTCCCTTCCCCTGACAAGCCTTGTTTTACTCTTCTTCTGGCAATGATTGTAATTCTCTGCACATAGCATGCTATTTTTTGCCTCATGGTATAGCCCTTGCCTAAAATGTTCTTTTCTTTGTGTTTTTCCCTGGCTCATCGTTCTCAATCAGAAGATTGTTAACACATATAGGTAGTTTAGGGTGGGCATACCATTTAGACAGCTAAACAGTGATGATTGAAGGTAGTAAGACATTCAGAGTTGTTTGGGGCTGAAATTTATTAGCTAGTCTGAAACAGTTACTAAAGATAGCACACGCTTTCAAGTCAGGCTCATACTCAGGTGATCCAGAAAGCAGCAAAAATACAGCAACTTAGGAAAGGATTATTATGAAGGAGGAAAGACGTTAAAATTGGATACAGTTTCTAAGAGACACTTCCTTTTAGCCTCACTGAAATATGGCTGGTTTGTAATAGCTCCCTTTCTTTTGAGTTTCTTACTTTCACGGGTAGGTCTTGCCTCTATAAGCCTTCAGTAATAATGAGATTGCTCTTTACTGATTAAATGGTATTATCCTTTCTACAAGGCAGGCATGTATCTTCTAAGATTAAGCCAAATATATCTAGTCATTTTGAAAGATAAAACAAATGCTGGAGCAATTCTATTGGCTTTACTGGGTGGGTTATTTTTGTTTGGTTGTTTGGTTTTTGTTTTTTTTGTTTTTGTTTTTGCATAATGACCAAATATCTGCCCTGGATGGCCAATATTGGTAGAAAGATCATGACCATAGTGTTTGATAATAGAGATGGATTCTGTTGAAGTCTTGGAGGATGTTCACCATCTTTCCCTTTCATTGTGAGACTGTCTCCAGAGGGGGCAGAAAGTGAGAATATTGCAAAATTATGATTCATGAATGTCAGTATCTAAGTGTTGTAAGGCTTTGTATGCGCAGAAGAAATAGTGAAAACAGGAAGCCAGGCTGCCATAAACACATATATAACAAGCAATTAATTGGCTACAGGCATGAGGGAACCTACAGAGAACATTAGAAAATACTATTGTACATGAACTGTATTAGCGTTAATATTGTGAACAGCTGGATGGCGGGATGTTTGATAACGAAACAAGCCATTTTAATTTGATCTAAGCTTCGGCTTTTAATTGAATTTATAAGAACATGGGGGAAATTAACAAGCAGCTTCTGGCAATTCAAAAGCAATATTTTGGCTCAGAGTCTGGGCTTCTCTCTAAGTTTAGAAAATCTGACTGCGGATAAAGATGGTACAAAGAAAAAAATCACTCTATGAGACTGAGGACAGCAGATGTATGTGCCTAATTTCAAATAAATATAGATGGCTCTTATTTGTCAGGTAACTGTTTGTTTGGATATATCCACATCTTATAGTGACAAGCAGGTCAACTCTAATTAGTAGATGATTGGCTGAATTACTTATGTGACCTTTTCTACATTAAAGGTTCTAGAATATCACATAGATTCATTTCTAAAAGACCTTCAAAGTATAGCAGTGTACTCTGTCCCAAGATAAATCCTCTTGGTAAAAGACCCTAGCACTTCCTACAAGAAACCTAAAGGGCCATCACTTTTCTTTTCCTGTAAAGGGTATCTTGAACAATCACATTTTTCCCCTAATAACCTTGATATATAATCTATATGATCACTATTTTGCATTCTGAGATGAACCATCTTACTGCATCATTTGGTAGCACAGAGCAAGGTAGAATAGACAATTTGGTGGTAGATGATGACATGAGTCATACTCTGAAGAAGAGGGAGGTACCTCAAGATGAACTATAGTTTTTCTTTCCCTTACAAAGATGACAGATCTCTTCTGCCCATCATTCTTCTTGGAAAAAAAAATAGACACCATTGTTTTTATTCAGTCCCCAAATCAAATCATATCCAGCTGAAAGTTATTTTTTTTTCAAGAACTGTTTTGTGAGATTTTTCTCAAAGTAGAAAAAGGCCAACTTAATAACCATCCATTTCAAGTGTTCCTTAATTTTCTTTTATTTGAGTTGTTTTTCACATTATTTGCATTCCATGGCACATTATAAACAATTTAAAACGTATTATCAGAGCTTTTCTATTCTTTTCCTTTATTTTCATCTCTTTTAAATTTTTTTGGAATAATCACTTTGTGAAGAATAAGGTTTCATACTTTGTGCCCATGGTGTAGCAATTTCCTGCTAACAAATATATTGTATCTGGAAGGGAAACTTGGCAAATCTTAAGTTCAAAAAGGAGCCTCATTAAGATATGAATGGGGAGTGGGTTGGGGGTGGGGATAGGGAAGTATCAGTGGAGAGTGGGAGGAATGGAGGTAGGGGAAACTGCAGTTGGGTTGTATTGAAAAAAAATTGAAAAAAAATTCTAAAAGGAGATAATGAAGTATCAGAAAATTCCCATTATTAATCCAATTCACAAAACTTTTCCTATTCTAAGATTAGATACATATTATGGACTGCCAAGGAGAAGAGCCTTTCCAACCTGTTGAGCTGCCAGCAAGTCATACAAGCTCTAGATTTCTAAATTTCACTAGACATCATCCATGCGGTGAGCTCTCAGTGACATAGCTGCCTTAGAGTCATGCATGTTTCTATAAGTAACCTGTCCTCAAAGTCCTGTCTGTAATCACAATAAACATATTCTCTCAGAATTGGACTTTGGTGCTATCATTACATTGATATGTTGCTGATTCTCTACTTGAGATAAACATATTTCTTTATATCTCTCAAGTATACATAGAGTTACACAAAAGGACCTTCTGTTACAAATGGAAAATTGCCATGTATGCTATTGCTCCATAAGAAAAATGATTAGAAGAAGGTACTCATCTATGTTCCTGGGTTTCTCATAGACTCTTAAGGAACATTTATATAACTATTTATTTGGAATCTAGTAAAAAGAATGAAAATTTTATTGCTATACTTGGTGGTGGCTAAGGCAGGAGCCCTGTCTATAATTTGTAGACCTTGACTTTTTAAATTATGCATATCATAGATAGGAACAGGTGGATCAACATGTTGAGATTCTTCATTGTATTTTCTTATGCAATTTATATTTTAAATATTTTAATTAAAATGTTGTCACATCATTTCCCAACTAACCTTTCTTCCTTCAAACTTATCCTATGCACTTGATCTTGATCATTTTAAAATTCACAATCTCCATTTCTTTAATTGCTGTTATATACACATCTATATTCATAAATACAAAAATGCAAACTGCTCTAAATTATTTTGCTGGTAAATATGATTTCATTTAAAAACAGCCTAAAAAATAAATTAAAAATAAATAAATAGCCACACTTCTACCTCAAGCAACATGTCTCTGGTCATCCCCACCCCACAGCTCAGCCTGCCTCCCAGGCTACCTGCTCTAACCTGGGACACAGGAGAGATCTCAGCCCAATTCCTTTACCTACTGGGACCCCAGCAAGCCCAGTAGCCATGTTCTCTGCTCTGCCATGTAAGAGCTCCATCTTCATTCCAATCCACACTTCCACCTGCAGTCAGAGATGGATCAGCTCCTTACTCATCACCCTACAGCTCTGTCCCCATCCCCTGGCGTACTGCTCTAACACAGAACACACAGATCCACATGCCTCTCCTGATGCTTGCTCCAACCCAGGACACCCAGGCCAACCAAAACTAGAGACAACCAGATGGTAAAAGGTAACCAGAAGAGCATAATCAGCAGAAGCCAATAAAATATGACACAAGGAGAACACAGCTCTCCTGCTACAGCAAGCCCTGGATATGCTCACACACCTGAAGAGCAAAGAGGTCTTTAAAGGGGATATAGATAATTCCCTTAAAGAAATATAGGAAAACACAATTAAACAGGTAGAAGCCATAAAAGAAGAAACAAATTCCTTAAAGAAATGCTGGAAAAGATAATCAAACACATGCAAGAAATGAATAAAATGAAATGAAATGAAATGAAATGAAAATCTATGCGATAAAGAAAACACAAATACAGGCAAACCTGGAGACGGAAACCTACAAAAGAGAACAATAACTACAAACACAAGCATCGCCAACAGAATGCAAGAGATGGAAGAGAGAATCTCATCCATAAAAGATACTGTACAAGAAATTGATACATCAGACAAAGAAAGTGCCAAGTGTAAAAAATTTCTAACCCAAAATGTCCAGGAAAATTGGGGCACTGTGAAAAGACCAACCTAAGAATAGAAGAGGTGAAGATTCCCAGTTCAAAGTACCAGAAAACATCTTTAATAAAATCATAGAAAACTTTTCTTAACCTAAAGAGAGCATTGCTATAAATGTACAGAAAGCTTACAGAACACTAAATAGATTGGACCAGAAAAAAATCCTCCTGCCACAAAATAATCAAAGCACTGAATATACAGAATAAATAAAGAATATTAAAACCTAAAAGGGAAAAAGGACAAGTAACAAATAAATGCTGACCTATCAGAATTATACCTGACTTGTCAATAGAGATTCTAAAAGCTAGAAGATTCTGCAAAGATGTCATGCAGACCATAAGAGAACACAAATGCCAGCCCAGGCTACTATACCAAGAAAAAATCTTAATCAACATAGATGAAGAAACCAAAATATTCCAGGACAAAACCAAAATCAAACATTATTTATTTACCAATCCAGCCCTACAGAGGATTCCAGAAGAAAAATTTTAATACAAGGAGGGTAGCTACACCAAAAAACCCCAAGATATTAATCATCTCACAACAAAACCAAAAGGAGAGAATCACATACACATAATGCAACTTACAACAAACAGTACAGGAACTAATAATCATCTGTCTTTAATATATCTCAACATCAACAGAATTAATTATCCGATAAAAAGACATAAGATCACAGACTGGATAGTCAAACAAACAGGATCCAGAATTTTGCTTCATATAGGAAAAAGACTAATTACAAAGACAGATACTATCTCAGAGTAAAGGGCTAGAAAAAAGGCTTCCAAGTAAATGGTCCCAAGAAACAAGTGCAGTTGCCAATCTAATATCCAATAAAATAGACTTTCAACCAAAAGTTATCAAGAGAGATGAGGAAGGACACTTCATATTCATCAAAAGAAAAGTTGACCAAGACAAAGTCTCAATTCTGAACTTCTATGCTCCAAATACAAGGGCACCCACATTCATAAAAGAAACTTTACAAAAGCTCAAAACACGCATTGAACCCCACACAATACAAGTGGGAGACTTCAACACTCCACTCTCACCAATGTTCAGCTCAGTGAAACAGAACTAAACAGACACAGTGAAACTAATAGAGGTTATGAACCAAATGGATTTAACAGACATCTACAGAATATTTCAGCCTAAAGCAAAAGAATACACCTTCTCAGCACTTCATGGTACCTTCTCCAAAACTAATCTGTCACAAAACAAGCCTCAACCAATTCAAGAAGATCGAAATAATCCCATGCCTATCAGATCACCATGGACTAACAAAAATAACAACAAAAGCAACAGAAAACCCACATACCTATGGAAACTGAACAACTTTCTACTCAATGATAACTTAGTCAGGGAAGAAATAAAGAAAGAAATTAAAGACTTCCTGGAATTCAATGAAAATAAAGACACAGCATACCCAAATGTATGGGACACAATAAAAGCAGTGCTAATAGGAAAACTCATAGCACTAAGTGCCCTGGTAAAGAAATTGGAGAGATCCTACACTAGCGATGTTAACAGCACACCTGAGAGCTCCAGAACTAAAAGAAGCAAATATATCCAAGAGGAATAGAGGGCAGGAAATAGTCAAACTCAAGGTTGAAATCAACCAAATAGAAACAAAGAGAACAGTACAAAGAATCAACAAAACCAAAAGCTGTTTTTTTTGTTTGTTTGATTTTTTTTTTTTTCTGAGAAATCAACAAGATAGATAAACCCTTAGGTAAACTAATTACAGGGCCTAAAGGCAGTATCCAAATCAACAAAATCAGAAATAAAAAGGGAGATATAACAACAGAAACTGGGGCAATTCAAAAAATAATCAGATCTTACTACAAAAGTTTATACTCAACAAAACTGGAAAATCTAGATGAAATGGATGGTTTTCTAGACAGATATTACATACCAAAGTTAAGTCAAGAGTAGGTAAACTATCTAAACAGGCTCATATCCCCTAACGAAATAGAAGAGGTCATTGAAAACCACCCAACCAAAAATAAGCCTAGGGTCAGATGGCTTTAGTGCAGAATTTGATCAGACATTCAAAGAAGATCTTCTACTAATATTCCTCAAACTATTCCATAAAATAGAAACAGAAGGAACACTATGTAATTCACTCTATGAACCTACAATTACTCTGGTAACTAAACCACACAAGGACCCAACATAAAAGAGATCAGATCAATTTTACTTGTGAATATCGATGAAAAATACTCAATAAAATTCTCACAAACTGAATCCAAGAACACATCAAAACCATCATCCACCATGATCAAACAGGCTTCATCCCAAGGATGCAAAGTTTCTTCAATATACAAAAATCCATAATTTAATCCACTATATTAACAAAGTCAAAGAAAAAATCACATGACTATCTCCTTAGATGCTGAGAAAGCATTTGCAAATATACAACACCCCTTTATGTTAAAAGTATTGGAGAGTTCAGGAATTCAAGGCCTATGCTTAAATATAATAAAACAAATATACAGCAAACCAACAGCCAATATCAAATTAAATAGAGAGATACTTGACGCAATCCACTAAAATCAGAGACAAGACAAGGATGCTCATTCTCCCTATATCTATTCAATATAGTACTTCAAGTTCTAGCTAGAGCAATAAGACAACAAAAGGAGATCAAGGGGACACAAACTGGCAAAGAAAGAATCAAAGTATCACTGTTTACACATGATATGATAGTATACATAAGCAACCACCAAAATTCTACCAGAGAACTTCTACAGCTTGTAAACAACTTTAAAAGTGGCTGGATATAAAATTAACTCAAATAAATTAGTATCCTACCTTTATACAAATGATTAATGGGCTGAGAAAGAAATTAGAGAAACAACTTCCTTCACAATAGTCATAAATAATATAAAATATCTTGAGAAAACTCTAACCAAACAAGAGAAATATCTGTATGACAAGAACTTCAAGTCTCTCATGAAAGAAATCTAAGAAGACCTCAAAAGACAGAGAGATATTCTATGCTCACGGATTGGTTAGAATTAACATAGTAATACTGGGCATCATACCAAAAGCAATCTACAGATTCAATGCAATACCCATCAAAATCCCAACACAATTCTTCAAAGATATGGAAAGAACAATTCTCAAATTCATCTGGCAAAAAACCCAGAATAGTGAAAACAATTCTCAACAATAAAAGTACTTCTGGGGCAATCACCATCCCTGACCTCAACATATACTAAAGAACAATAGTGATAAAAACAACATGGTATTGGTACAGAGACAGACAGGTTGATCAGTGAAATAGAATTGAAGACTCAGAAATAAAACCACATACTCAATGAACACTTGATCTTTGATAAAGGAGCCAAAGATATACAATGGAAAAAAAGAAAGCATCTTCAATAAATGGTACTGGTCTAGCTGGCAGTCTGTATGAAAAAAAAAAACTAAAATAGATAAATATTTGTTACCTTGCACAAAGCTCAAGTTCAAGTGGATCAAGCACCTCAACATAAAACTAGATACACTGAATCTAATAGAAGAGAAAGTGGGAAAGAGCCTCCAACTCATTGGCACAGGAGGAAATTTCCTAAACAGAACTCATATGGCTCAGGCTTAAGATCAAAAATTGATAAGTGAGACCTCATGAAACTGGAAAAATTCTGTAAGGCAAAGAACATAGTCAATAGGACAAACCAGCGATGTACAGGTTGGGAAAAATATTAACTAACCCCACATCCAATAAAGGGCTAATATCTAAAATATATAAAGAACTCAAGAAGCTAACTACCAAAAAGCCCAAACATCCCAATTAAAATATGGGGTATAGAACTAAACAGAGAATTAACAAGTACTGAGAAGCACTTAAAGAAATGGTCAAAGTCCTTAGTGATCAGTGAAACGCAAATTAAAAGGACCTTCAGGGAAGAGTTGAGAAAAATTGAAGGCCTTGAAGGGGATAAGAGCCCCACAGGAAGACCAAAAGTGTCAACTAACCTGGATCCCTGTGAGGTCTCCGAAGCTGAGAGCATACATGGGCTAGACAGAGCCCCTTGGCACATATGTATCAGAATTTTGCCTTGTCTTGCCTCAGTGGGAGCAGATGAACCTAATTCTGCAATGATTTGTTGTTCCAGGGTAGGTCCATACCCAGGAGTGGCCCTAGTTTCTCAGAGTCAAAGGGGAAGGGTAATAGAGGGAGAGACTGTGAGGCTGGACCAGGCAGAGGCACAGTCTTGGAGATGTAAATAAATGAATTAATTAATTTAAAAAAAAATGAAAAGAAACTTAACAGCTATGAAAATAGAAATAAGTAAATAGAAACAACCTTTAAAATGCACTAACAAAGTCTTTAAACATTAGACATATTTTCTTAAAAGAACAATGCCCAGATGTAGTGAATAAACAATTCCAACCAAAGAGGTCATGATGAAGGTAGAAGTAGACTTTTCAGGGTATTTGTGATGGTGCTTGCTCTTGCACATGAAAAGCTACAACTATTTGGTTCACTGTGAAGAGTAGTAGAGTAGAGAGAATAAAGCTTCCAGAGATCTCTGTTTGGATGATTCACACTCCACGGTATATTTTGAATCTCATCACAGACCAGCTTTCTCATTAATATTTTGTTGTTTCTTCTCTGCCTATGCTGTGTTCTTTGGAAACTTTCTTCGAATTAAATACATAGATTAAATAAAATACTACCAGAAAGGAATTTTTGGACAAAATAACTAGATAAGGTGAGAAACAAACCCCCTAGCTATGATATAGTAAACAGCAGGCTCTGAATAAGCACAATCATGTACTCAAGTAGAGCTATTTGCATATTATGAAAGTGGTTCTCTCCACAAAGTTTGTTTAACAACTATATTTGCATCTGTCTGCAATCCTCAATTGAATTGACTAATTGGAAATTCTTTGTAAATATTGACTGCTCTTCACTGTGACTATAGATACTGGCCAGATGGAATTTGGACTCTATGAGACAGTATATAGTTTCAATCTTTGTAATCAGTTGATGAAAGCTATAGAAAAAAGTTATTGAGAATCAATGCAATGAAACTAATAGATTAAACATTTCTGAAAGTGTTCATTAGTGATTTAGTTCTTCTGAATACTATATACAATTCATTGGAAATAGAAACTATTCTTATGGGAATATAACATGATATGGCTAAGGAGAATGATATTGACTGTAGCTTCCTCCTCAATACAGGTATTGATCTTTTATGAAATATATTATTAATGGAATGTCCTTCAAACATAGAGGTTATCTGACTAAAAGTTTATCTGTAGCTAAGCAGTGTAGACTGTGACATTTGAGGACTTGGCTTTTCCCTTACATTTGTCAATTCTTTCTAAGGCTTTGATTGATTCCTCAAACTCAAGTGTAGACATAAGAAAACTAAGTCCATCATTCACTTATCTTTAGAATACTCCCTAAAGTCTATCTATTGTGATCTGTCCATATTAGCTACTGGGTAAATATTGTTTAAATCATTGGGTGATTTACTTTCTTTATGTGTCTTTCATTCCTTCCTTCCCTTTTTTTTAACCTTTTTCCCTCTCTCCCTCCTTTCTGGCCCTTAAATCAAGGTACAATTGTTTTCAATCTTTGTTGTTTTCACTTTATCTTTTTCTCAGATTCTATACTCTTGATAGAGTTAAATATAAAATAATATATATGTATATATAATTTTAAACAGTTTTCTTTATTGTTAGTTTTTAATTGTGTGTGGGGGTGGGGGTGAGGCATGAATATGCACAGGAGTGCAGGTGATTGCTGAGGCCAGAAGAGGTATCAGATTCCCTGGAGTTGGACTTAGAGTTGATTGTGAGAGCACCTCATGTAAGAACTGAACACAAGTCCTCTGTAAAAGTACTTAGTACCCTTAACTGCTGAGTCATTTCTCTTACTCTGATTATATATGGATATGTGTATGTGTATATACTTATATATAAAATTAGATATATATATACACATACACACATATATATGTACATATATATATAATTTTAAGATTTTTTTCTGAGACTTTGTTTCATAAAACATAAAACTTAAGAGGTTTAAGAGACAACCTTCAATGCATTGTATCCTTCACCAATATGCTTAATTTTTACAGCATTAAATATTTACATATATTTCTTTCTTGTAATTGATTTTAAATACTATAATAGTCTGTAACTGTGTTATAGATAGAAATTGATGTATGAGCAGAAATTGAATATGACATAGGATAGAAAGTATTTTTTTTTTTTTACTATTTCTTTAAGCACCATGAAGACAGAGATTATTACAGGTATCTTCGCTCTGTAGAACAGTTCTTGAAGCATGATTTATGATCAATAATTATTTTAGAAGGAACAAATACAAATTAAATAAATATGTTCAATCTACCTCACTGGCTGAGTTTGTCAGGCTTCATAACAGTGACAGAATGAATGCACCACCACCACCACCAACCCTCCCCCCCCAAAAAAAAGCAACTGAGGGGAAAGATGATATCTTTGAGTTCACAGTTTCAGAGATTTATGCCTACAGTCCTCATTTACCTCCATTAGTTCTGTTCTCATTGTGAGGCAAGCTCACACCTTAATAGGAAGCACAAGAGAAAAGACCAGAGTCCATATATAACCTTCAAAGGCACATACCCAGTGAACTAAATCCTATACCTAGCCCTAACCTAAAATTTCCACCTCCTTCCTCAGAAGTGCTTCTAGTTGGGAACTAGGTGTTCAGCACATGAGCCTAGGGGCTGAAGTTCATTCATATTAAAACAGCAGCAATGACTTGCTAGCTGGTCCTCCAAACTATTAAGTAATTTTCCATCTCAATGTATTTGCTATTTGCACTTATTGCCCTCTGCTCCCAGAGCTTTAGAAATCCATGTAGTTGATTTTTTCATTTTATTCAGACCTGTGTTGACACATTACCTCTTTAAGTACAATTTACATCTATGGTCTGTTAAAGCCATCTGCTGTCAACTATTTCACTTCAACGGCTCTTATCTTGCTTTATATTTTCTCCTTGACACACATTACTCCGCATCATTCTACAATATGCTTCTGACAGTGCCTTTTTTCCCTCTCTTTATGATACTGCCACAATAGAATATGAGGTCTGTAAGTTCTGAAACTATATAAATTTAAGGTCTCATCAAGTAACAGGAGTTACAAATAGCCCAAATAAAAACACTTAAAGGATTATTTACATAAGTTTGGGCAGGGCTAAGAGAAGATGGAAGGTATATTGAAAGTAGACTTGAAAGTGCCAAGAGAAAGAAATTTACTACAGCCAATAAGCTAGAAGAGAGGAAGAACTGGCCAGTAAAAAGATAAAATCTTAGAGAAACACAATTGCTGACATACAGACACGAGGCATTGGAAATAATTACTAGTTCTTTTTTTTATAACTACCATACCATATTTATAACATTATATATATATATATATATATATATATATATATATATATATATATATATGGTATGGGATGTTCTACCAATCAGAAGCTCTCTGGCAAGGCTCAGGTGAGCAATTTCTTAACTAACAATATTTTGGGAAGTCTAGGAAGTGCTGCCTTGTGGGAGTAAATATTTCACCTGCGGGATGGGCTTTGGGAGCTTAAGGTCTTGCCTTACTCCTTATTTTATGCTTTCTATTTTGTTCATGTTGTTCAAGATGTAAGCTCTCAGATTCCTGCTCTAGCCACCATGCTTGCTGACTGCTGCTATGCTTTGATGCTAACAATATCTCATCTGTCATGAATCATAAGCCAAATGACCTCATTATAAGTTGCCTTTTGCCAGAGTATCTTATCACAGCAACAGAAAAGTAACTAATACACAGATCAATAAATATTTCCAAATAATAATAATAATAATAATAATAATAATAATAATAATAATAAATGGTGCTGAGTGCTTAGAGCAAAGGAACTGTGATGTTGTACTGTTCTGAAATTCTATCATACAGGAAAATGTCAGCTTTTATTTTATTTTGGAAACATGATAGTTGTTTGACACTTATATTTAGATAGCTGCTTGGAAAGAAGAAAAGTTTTTATCTTTTGTTTATTGTTTCAAACCAATAATCACTTATTTATAATTTATGGAGTATATATCAATATGCAAAGAACTTGGGAGCTTTCTAATAATGAATTTTATAGATACATTTGTAGATACATGGTTGAATTTCTAAGGGTAAAATGTATTAAATGTATTAAATGATACCTCCTGGATTGCTTTATTTTTAAACAAAGTAAGTGCAAAGGATTTAATGGCATTACAGATTAATTAGTTTTAATTCTGACCTTGATTATGAGGATTTATATGGATGAATATCATAGACAGGGGACATAAATATATGCATGATTTCAATTCTAAGCCTCCTATGTGTCTTTAATTCCTTAATTCTGTTTTATTGTACAAACCATCCTGGCACCTTTGTGGAGGATAGACTAGAGACCAGTTTTATTTACTGATAAAAAGAACTCAGAAGTATAAAGTACTAGAGAGAAAATGATGATTTTAGATAAGGCATATTGAGTCTGAGGTAAATATTGAATACCCAATGTGCAATGTATTTCTGGAAACTAGAATATTTAGATCAGAACATGAGGAAAAGATTGAAAATCACATTATAATTTAATTTATGATGAGATAAAATAAAAATAACATGTATCTTGAAAAGAAACATGGACCTACACTTTATACCACCTCTGGGCAAACCAGAAACCAACATGCTGCATACTTGAATATCTTCAGTGAATGTGTGTGACTATGATGATGTGTTTCACAGGCCCTGGAGTACAGAGCTTAAAGTGAACTGAGAAACAGTGTCAAAGTGTGAAGCTGTGCAAGACAACCTGAACTTGTAAAGGTTATCTAAGGGGACTAGGCAGAAAAAATATCTAGTTGTATGCAATGATTATGACTTAATGTGACCAGCAGGCTAGAGTTTGATGGTACAGGTGACAAAATGTTTGGAAGTTTCTTGAATAGTGTAGCACTGCCACCGGTGCCTTTCGTAAGACCCTTGTGGAGGGTAAGAAAATCTTCACAGGGTATGAGACTGGCCTACAATAATAAAGAGGGACAGTAGAAGAAGTCAGATGAGAAGTACTGGAAGATTTTGCCAGAGTAAAATTGGGAAGAGATGGCATAGAACAAAAGAGAAGAACAGCCTTTTAAGAATTGTAGATATGAAGGGAATGAGAGAAGCATTAGCAAACAGAGGAGGATAGAGGATTGCTAAACACCGTTGCCTTGCTTAATTTTTTAGAGGAGGGAATCTGAAGCCTGAATGTAGACCTTGAAAATGAGAAAAACAGAAGATGAGAAGAAAGAGAGAGAAACACTAAGATACAGAAGCTCTTGAAAAATGTATGAAAACGGGTCAAAATGATGGTGGGATAATTTATATGGAACATGCATACTGAGGAAGCTAATTCTCACCCACCCCCTCCAAATGTTTTAATGGACAGCATTAAAGAAAGTGGACGTAGGTAAAGTTTTGTGGTACCTATATAAGAAATTGAAGTAGTTTATATTTTGTCTAATTATATAGAGAAAGGGAAAGCTGAGATAAAAAATGAATTTGGTAAAGTCAGGGTGCATGGTGCTTTGAGAAAGATCATAAAAACTTAGAAGGGAGTCAATTGAGCTGAATCTCTTAGTTTGAACTTTTACCACTCTTTGACCACTCTTACACAGTTAATAATCTACTGCATAGGGAATGGTGACCCTTCTCCACATTCAGAGTGAGTCTATCCACTTCAATTAAGCCAGTCACAAAAACCTCTCACAGGAATGAATGTCCACATGTCAACCCAATCCAGACAATTCCGCATTAAGATTCCCTACCCAGGTGATTTTCAATTCTGTCAAGATAACTCTAAAAACTAGTCAACATACCCTGGGACCTAACTGCCTCCAATTTGGACCCACTCCCTACTTTCCAATCAAGGAATTAACACACATCAGTTAGGTCAGAGCCCGTATACTCTAATTATATCACAGTTATTAGATTCACCAACTGGAGATCAAGCCTTAAGCAATGAGCCTTCTGGGCCATACTTTATATCCAAACCATAATCACGGATTGTTGAGAAACTTCAAGTTGCTTTAACATTTTTGACAACATTTTAGGCACTGGGTTATTTTAAATCATTTAAAACTTTATTTTTTAAATTGTTTTTATTGATTAAGTTTGTTCTTTGAAAACTTCATGCATGTATATAATATAATTTTGATTAAACTTTCATCTTATCTTCTTGCCATTCCTTTTACATTCCCCCACCTAATACCTAACAGGCCATGTCTTGGATTCATGATTCAATTTGATTTTCATATACATATTTATACTGTATGTTGAATGTATTCTCCCCCATGTCTCTATATCTTCCTTTTATTGCTCTTCTCATTTTCCACTGTATAGCAGAGTCACATATATATATATATATATATATATATATATATATATATAACCTAATATTATATATATATAAATAAAACCTAATATCACATTTACTTTTGTGGGGAGCTGACAGAAGGCGGCTATCATCCTTGCAGCCATCTTGAGTCATATACCCTGACAAGAGATTTGATTACAATAGCCTACAACAGCTGAGCACACTCTGATAACATCTTGTTTTAGATACCCAGAATTTTCCCTTGGGTGTGTGAGACTTAAAGGTGTGTGACTTAAGGGTGTGACTTAGAGATCAGATTTAGAGACAAGACCTAAGGGCATGACTTAAAGGCATGACTTTAAGGCGTGGCTTAGAAGTGAGACATATAAAAGGCGAGAGGCAGACAAAAGAAATAATGATTATTATTAGGTATTAGGCACTTGGCACTTGGAGGAAGAACTTGGAATTAGACATAAGGTACTTAGCACTTGGAAGAAGTAACTTGGAACTTGGAGGCACTAGGGACTAGGAACTCAAGACTTGGAGAGAAGAAGAGAGACTGAAGAATAAATGGAATTGAATCACTCTCTGTCTGGTCTTCATTCCTTACATCTGTCCTCACTCTCTCTCTCTTGCTGAACCCTGACCTGCAGACTGGAGCAGCTTGGGGCAGTACAGGCTCTAACAACTTAGCCCCCAAGGCTTTGGCAGTGCGGGTCCCAACATTGACAGAACAGTCTGAGACATTCCCCCAAACGTGGGGTAGTGCAGTTCTCAACATTTTTGGCCCCCAAACGTGGAGCAGCTCAGGTTGCAACATACTTTTATGTCAAATTGATACAAACTAGAATCTTTTCGGAAAAAGGTACCTTATAAGGTGACATACATATTAAGTATATAGTTTATTTATACGTACATATATTTGAAATGATTTGCACATATATAATTTTACATAATTGTATTAAATCTAGGAAACACAAGTGACCGAAAATATATTTGACTTTTGTGAACAATTAATTCAATTATATTGTTTTGCATCCACTTTCCAGAAAATGCTGTACTTTTATACTTGATTCTTATGTATATATGCTAAATTTGACCAGGGCTGGTCATACTGGGTACTATGATAAGGCAGGTTGAATAAGCCTTGGGGCACAAACCAGTAAGTAGTATTCTCCACAGTCTCTGTACTAGCTCCTACTTTCAGGTTCCTGCCCTAAATTCTGCTCTGACTTCCTGCTTTGTATGAAGGGCTGTAACCAGAACTTGTAAGCTAAAACAAAATATTTTCTTCCCCGAAGTTGTTTTGGTAATGGTGTTTTATCACAGCAACTGAAACCTTATCTAAGACGGATAGAATCTTGCTGTTATATCTGACAGAATATGAATGTCTACAATGCACAAAGAAGTCTAAAACTAAATAATGTGTACACTAGTCTTTACAGTATGCTCCTGAAAAAATAAGCACCAGCATCATTGTGAAGCTGGTTAGGAAATTTTTGGGAATAACTTAAATCCAATTCAGAAACTTTAGGGATGGACCCAGCAGTCAGTGCTATAAAGATTTCTCCTTGTTCATTCTGAGGCTGCTTGTGCTGAACTTTGTGAACCACATTTAGCATTATGTCAGATGTCTTGCCTAAGCTTATTTCTCTTGTTTTGTATCTGATGTTCAATTTTTATCTTAGATTACATAGTTTTCAAGAAGCATATGGGATATGACTAACCAATAGGAAAAAAAGAGAGACATTAGTGCTGTTCTACACCTATTCCTTTTGGACACTGCTAGACAGAGGGGCAAAGTATTGGAAAGAAGAGTGGAAGAATTAAGTAATCTGTGAAGAAGCTGAAGACAAGGTAAGGTGAGAACATTTTGTGGTATATTATGATAAAAGTCTAGTTGAAAAACCAGAATGCATCTTTTTCCCTCTCTCTCACCACCCCTTGTGTGTGTGTGTGTGTGTGTGTGTGCGCGTGTGTGCGCGCGCGTGCATGTGCTTGCTATATGCAAATGATACCTTGCTTGGAAAGGTTAACATGCCCTGTTGGTGAAAGTAATTACTCCTCCTCTTTACTTACCTTTGCTTCAGAATAATTTAGCCTCAGTAAGAAGTAACTTACTCTCACCATGGGTACTACTGCTGTTATTCAAATAAATCTTGCTGTCTCTGCCAGGCATTCTAAAATGGACTAAATTCTGTATCACTGCTGCTTTGACTCCCTCTTTTTACTTTGGAACTGCAGTTGCCTTTGGAAGCTATCTCTTTTTCCTGCTGCTAGCATCATATAACATCATATTGAAAGTGAGTACACAAAGGTGGAGAGCACAGTCTTTATTTATTTTGAGAGAAACCAGTTATTAACTGAGCTTTTATTCTTAAATGGCTTGCTAGTGTTCTGACTGAGAAAGGTAGTTCCCTTTGAAAGCTACCACATGGTGCAGTAGTTAAAGATGTCATTGTTGCACACAGAGAACTTTAACCTTCCAAATGCCTGGGGGACATTCCAGAAAGAACTTCTTGAAAGAAATAAATTGTGCAACACACAATACCTTAGGAAACATTCTTAGCCAATAACAACAACAACAACAATAAGAAATACCTAATGAGTTTTAAATACCTTTGAGATTTGTCATATACCACCTATTTGGGACTCTAGAGATACCAAATCAATGGTTATTCTCTTTGCTGAACATCTATTAGAGGACACTAGATTCCATAAAAAAAAAAATGTCTTTTGTATCACTCATATTGAAGGCCTTGCTATGATAGTAATTTTCTAAACATTCTACATTCTTCTGCATTTTCTGCTCTCAAAATTCCTCCTTTGTGTAACTGTCTTAGATATGTGTAATTTTGATGTGTCCTTGGCCCATGTTTTAGTTACGGTTCTCCAGACAGAAACTGTAGCAAGTAATGGAAGTCCTGACAAATGTGTATTTTGACATGAGCATGCCCTGTCAGGGACTCCAAGACCAATCAACTCAAGGGAAATTAGCAAAGCCATTACCCAGATGTGTCAGACTCAAGGGACATGGTAAAGCTTCTCTCCAGAGTCCAAGTATGACGACTTATGAAGGATTGATCAGTGTGTGCAAAGACTAGCAACTGCAGCTTTCTCTTCCCTTATGTTTACAACTTGACACTGCTAGCCTATAGATATCTCCTACCAAGAGAAGCTCTCCCTTCTAGCTTTTTCCTACTTGTCTGAGGATGTCAGTCTTCTCCTGGTTCCCTTTGTAACAAGATATAGCTAATAAATGTGCTGAGATCCCTGTTTGTAGTGGTAATGGTAGCCTTAGAGAACACCAGCTCATCTCAACTTCACTGTACGTATGTCTGCCTGTCCTCTCTTTACTTTCTGGCCAGCTCCTAGCCAGAGTTGTGAAAAGGACCAATCAGCTATGCACATCGACAAATAAGAGGGGACTTATTAAGGAACTTTCTCACAAATTATGGTGTCTGAGAAGTCCCATGAAAGAATGTAGGCTGGAGACCCTGAGATGATTGTGCATGTCTGATATACTGTGGTGGTTTGAATATGGTTAGCCCATAGGAAGTGGTAATATTAGGAGGTGCTGCATTTTTAGAGGAAGTATGTCTCTGTTGCAGTGGGCTTTGGTGGTCTCCTATGCTTAGGCTCCACGCATTGAGAAAAAGAGTTTCCTAGTTGTCCAAGGATGCCAGTCTTTGGACTGCCTTTGGGTCAAGATGTATACTCTCAGCTTCTCCAGCATCATGCCTGCTTGTATACTGCCACACTTCCTTCCATGATGATAATGGACTGAACCTATGAACTTGTAAGCTAGCTTTAATTCAAAGTTGCCTTGGTCATAGTGTCTCTGTTCAGCAGTGGAAACGCTAACTAAGACATGGACAGATTCAGGCAAACTATTCATGTAACTCTTGGTTCAAGGCCAAACACTTGAGAACCTAGGACTTGGGGTTGCTGGCATAAGTCCTAGAATTCAAGAGCTAAGTAGTCTGGACTTCTGATGTTTCTGAGCTATGAGCATAGTACATGAGTATTTACCAGCTGCTGGGTAGGATTAGATGGTCTCCATCAGCACTGAAGACAGTTTCTTCTTAACCTCATCAACATAGACTCATGTGTTAATTTCTCCTGGAAAGACCCTAACAAAATCACAAAGATATGCTTTATTTTGTCATATTCCTTAATTGTTCTTGTAAGGACTTTCATCATGTATTACAACCACTGACCCAAAGTAATTGAAGCTAATTAATTATGAAATACAACCCTAAACTAAGAGTTCAAATCTTTTCACAATTCCTTTGCCTAAGGTTGTCATAGCAATGAAACTATCTTCCTTTATTTTCTGTTGCTGTGGAAAAATATTGACAAAAGCAACACAATGGAAAAAGAATTCATTTTGGCTCACAGTTCAAGTGTTTAGTTCATTAACATGGAAAACTCAAGTAGCTGCATCCTGAAGCAGTGGGGTCAGAATGCAGTCACAATCTGGGAGCAGCAAAATCATTGTATGCTCCTGCTTAGTTCTCCCATTCAAGAGTTCAGGATCTTATTCATGGGATAGTACCACCCACAGTAGGCAGGTCTTCTTATCTCAATTAACACAATGAAGATCATCCACCACAAGTATGCCTATAGGTTAATCTAACCTAGATAATGCCTCAGGTTTGCCAAGAGACTTGTCTCCTAAGTGATTCTAGGTACTGTCAAGTTGAGAACGAACACTAATCATCATAAGAATGCTAATGAAACTGTTCATAAATTACATCTTTGGACAAATTAGAACCACAGAGCTTACTGTGTGCTATACCATTAAAGACTTTATATATTATTTTTCACCCTTATATATGCTTTCCATTCCTGGTGTCTTTACCTAATTTTGAAATAGCTTTTGCTCTTGATTTTTATCTCTTACATGCACTTATTACATTGTTTGTATTTTTTCTGTGTATCTCAAATTTCTTTTGAAATGTAGAAAGCTAAAACCAACAGTTACATAAATAAATACAGTCAGTCATTTTTCTTCTCAAAAGTATTCATGACTTCTCATTGTTAGTGAATAGAAATAATGGATTTCTTATTTAGTCCACATACTCCATGATGTGGCCCAAATCTACTTTTTCAATTTTATTTTTCACTATCAAAGGACATACTTTCTATAGTCCATCAGACTGGCTCACTCATCTTACTTCAAATATCTTATACATTTTCTTTCCTCCATGCTTTTGTACAGATTATTGCTTTTGTTGGCTCATTTTCTCTCTTATCTCTTCCTTTTCAGATGTTCTCTATTAAATTCTATGGTTCCACTTGCTACTACTTCCAAAGCCCTTCCTTGTTTCAGGTTAACTTCATGATTTATTCTCTCAACACCATATGTTCTATATATGTTCTATTAACTTTATCAGATTCTCTTTTGCATTATAATAATTTGTGCATTCAGCATATACCAGTACCTCCTCCATGCCCTGAAGAATTACAGATTCTTGAGAGCAGAGGACATATTTCACAACTAATTGCATTTTCTCTGCAGTATATAGATCTTTCTGCTGTACATAGCTTTGTATGTAATAAGATGATTGTCTAGTAGATTCAACTGTATACAATAACAAATGAAGCCATGGTTCTCTTAGGGTAGGAGACCTCATGCTAGCATACACACACACACACACACACACACACACAGAGAGAGAGAGAGAGAGAGAGAGAGAGAGAGAGAGAGAGAGAGAGAGAGAGAGAGAGAAGAATATAGGTCCACTCACTATGACCCATTTAAACTACTTGAAAACTCAATAAAAAAGGTTTTGCTGTCAAAGAGTCGATAGCCCTTGCTCCTCTTTTGAAACATACTTGGGATTTTTGGTTTTCAAGAGGCCATTAGCCAATGGATATTGGATAATTGGTGGGGCAAGCTCTAAAGAGTGTGATAAATGGAGGTACATATTCACAGAAGTGATACAATAGAAAACTAGAGCACTTGTTTTTTTTTTTTTATGTTTTTTGTTTGTTTTTTTGCCATGGTTAGTTATTGAAGTGGTTGGGTCCTATTAAGTTGCCCAAACTGTTTGACAAAATCACATTCCCTGAGTTATTTTGAAGAATTTGATACTATGTCTTTAGAACTGGAGAACAGAACATAGATACCAAAAATAGATCTGATGAGTGAGTGGAGCAGAATTCCTAGTATTACCAAATCAGGAAGCTGGAATTTATTGAACTGAAAATCATAACAGGAAAGCAAAGCAAAACTAAACAAAACAATGATAATTTTTCATTCTTAAAGTAGATGCTCTTAAATAAACATAATAAGGGTGCAGAAGTTTAAAACAATGCTTATCCTTCTCACTTTACTCTTTATGTTTACCCTGCATGATGCCTTTTTAAAATGACTGCTTCTAAGAACTACCTGCTGGAAATACATTCTGTTGAGTTTACTCATCATGCTCTTTATATTGACCAGTTCTGTAAAATGCTGAAAGAAATGGAGCAAAGAAAATGCGACAAAGACAGCTGAAGAGCAGTAAGGAAGAGACAAGACAAGTTCTAAGTAATGATTTTGGAGATTCTCATTTAGGTTAGAAAAAAATGGCATTCAGCATGCTGCTACTGACATATGGTTCACTCTATGACCCCCAGAACCAAACATTATAAATAATCCAAAGCTTGCCAGGATCCAAGACTTTCATATTAAAGTCATTCTTTTTCCTCCCTTGGGCATCCTGTTGTTGCTTTGCTTCACAACAATGGAAATACATTTCCTACCTCTTTTTTTTACATCTCATTTTTTTTTAATTCAAGAGCAAGCTTAAGAGTTTAACTAAAATTTCTGCCTTGAATAAAGTAGTACAGCAGTAGTGAGGACTATTTTTCTGTTTTTATTCATGACATAGGTCACAGAAGATAGAAACTTTGAAATCTTAAAAAAATGCTTTCGTGTGTTTGTGTTTGAAAGATACCACATGTATTTTTTTTAATTTAGTTCAGAAGGATGCTTGATTTCAGTTTGTTATATGAACTCTATTGTTAATGATCCAAGCAGCGGAACATTTGAAATAAAACTGCCTCCTTTTGCCATGTGATTGATTGTTTTCATAATCTTAGAAATGTATTTCTATTCTACAGAATAACTTGGGAAAACATTATATTTTTCTATAGGTTTTCACATGCCTTCTTCACAGAGGTTGCTGAATAGTAGGACACAACACTGACAGGTTACATGAAGGTAATCTGAATAGATTCTGTTTTATTTGCTAACATTCTAAGGTAGTTACATTCTATCTTTGTTCTCATACCTGATATGATTAAACAATCAAGTAGGACGCCATGTAGGGTGGTGCACTTCTGCTATCCTAGGAAGCAAGTGGCTGAGCCCAGGATGACTAAAAATTGAGGCCATTTTGGACTAAATAGCAAGAGACTATCTGAAAATAAAGGCAAATAAACAAACAAATCAATAACAAAACAAAATCACAACAAAACTGACTAGTGTCCTTGTCTTAGTGTTTCTTTAAACCCTGATTTCCCTCCACATCACTATTATATACCATTTCAAATCCATTAAAGGGAAAATAACACTCTTCAGTATTTCCCAATTCTTGGATAACTTCAGAATGGCATTCAATAACCTCTGTGATTTGACTTCTCTGCATCGTTCTTTTGCCTGCCACTAAGGACTCCCTGGTTTGTACTTATGTTACAGCCATGCAGACAAGTGTTATATACTTATAAACACAAAACAGACACACACACACACACACACACACACACACACACACACACACACACAACTTTGACTCCACTTGGTTCTTTCTACCACTTTTGCTCGTCTCTATCTGTACCAGCTGCCTCTTTGTGTTCACCTACTTTTAGAAGCAGAAATTCTACCCACATTTTAAGGCGCTGTTCAAATATCTTCTGTCCCACAGAAGATATTTGATACAACTTTTAACCTTTCAGCTCGTGTTATTTTCCTTTGTAACTACTGAAGTCCATAGCCCTACCTTCTAATCTGATAGCAGTATAGAAGCTGTTCTTATACCACCAGTTGTCACTAATCCTTGTTGTACAATGAGAATGAACTTTCATGTCTACCCCTGGATCACAGAGGTTTTCTCTCTTAATCATTTGTAAATGCCCTCACTGTTCTTGTTATGGAAATGCACATCATAGCCACCTTTGCACACATATGGGGAACCTGGATCCTCTTTATGCATGAAATAGCATTAAGTTCATTAATAGAAACCAATAGTTTGGGCAGATAGTTTGGTCTCTGAATTAGTATTTCAGGTTGGCATAGCACAGCAGTACAGTTGTCCCCTCAGATATTTGAAGGAATGACCTCACCATCAATTTAGCCTGTGGAATGTGTGACTCTGCATGAGACAAAGCCTTAGATACATCAATACAACCATGCTGGCAGGCTCCAGATAAGAATTTGTTTAGCTTCCAGCAGCATTTGCATAACTCCCAGAACTCAAGCCCCAGGTGCCAACAATACTCAGAATAATCTTTACAGTTGTCTGAGGGTTTAGCTATCTCCTACTGATAAAAGGTATTATTTAGCATTTCTTGACTCACCCTTTAAAAGCAAATGTCTTGTGTGCACAAAGAAAGGCTTGAGAGTCCCCTTCCTTGTTTGTTTGGTGAGTTAAGTTGGCAGGCAACCACCAGAAAGGAAATTGATGTTTGTTAGTGTCACAAGTGTGATTTTTGCAAGTTCTCTTTCTGGAAAGCATCCAAGATGTCACTGTTGTGAAGCCCGGTTTCCCTTTTGGGGGAAAAAATTACATGTATCCTACACTATTATCATGCCAAATGTAAACCAGCAATGTCTAAAAGCCACTTGAGAAATAAACACAAATGATGAAAGATTAATTTTTTTGGCCTATAGAGAAACCATATTCTTCTTTAAAGAACTGAAATTTGTCATTTGTGGGTTCATTAGAAGTCTCTTTTGGTGTATGGAATGAGTGAATAGCCAAATGATTTGATTGTGTGGGTGGTCTGACAGCCACATCTGTCACCCATTGGCCTCAGATTTGACACAGCTGATTTGGCTGCCTAGTGTAGTGTTGCCTGTTAAACGTCCCAGTTAGATGTCCGTGCAGCTTAGAACAGATCACTACAGACCACACGGTTCGGGGGGGGGGGGGAGGGAGGAGGAAGTTTATTCAGGAGATAGGGCAAAGGTGGGGAGAAGATGGAAGAAGATGGAAGAAGATGGAAGAAGAGAGGAAGAAGAGAAGTAGAGGCTGGCCATGACCACGTGGAGAGAAAGGAAGAGAAGGGGAAGGGGGAGGGGACAGAGAAGCTAGAGGCAAGAGAATAAGAGGGTAAGAGAAAGTAAGAGAGTAAGAGAGAGAGAGGAGGGGGCAAGCAGCCCCTTTTATAGTGGACCAGGCCTACCTGGCTGTTGTCAGGTAACTGTGGGGAGGAGCATACCTGGCTGTTGCCAGGTAACCGTGGAAGTGGAGTTTAGACAGAATACTAACATTGCCTAGTGTAGTGTTTCCTTCCTTCTTCATTCTCCATTGGTGTGCCTCTTAAACCTGTGCCAAATTAACCGAGATTTTAAAAACAGCTCCTTATCTCCTATGTTTTGACTGAAGAGCTACAAACTAGGTATGTGAGAATTCAGCCACATTAGGTCAATGAGTACTTGTTTTGGGACGAGGAGCTAGAACTTCATCGTAAAAACATGAAACATACTTTATAACCACCCATTGTTTCTTCAATAAAGGTCCATATCTACATATATTTTGAAAGACCTTGTGAAGTATTGAAAGTTCCACATATGGTCGGTGAGTTGTATCTTGGGTACTGTGAGCTTTTGGGTTAATATCCACTTATCAGTGAGTAAATACCATGTGTGTTCTTTTGTGATTGGGTTACCTCACTCAGGATGATATTTTTTAGTTCCATTCATTTGCCTAAGAATTTCATGAATTCATTGTTTTTAATACCTGAGTAATACTCCATTGTGTAAATATACCACATTTTCTGTATCCGTTCCTCTGTTGAAGGACATATGGGTTCTTTCCAGCTTCTGACTATTATAAATAAGGATGCCCAATGGAGGAGTTAGAGAGAAGACTGAAGCAGCTGAAAGGGTTTGTGGCTCCATGAGGAGAGCAACAGTACTAACCAACCAGAGCTCCCAGGGTCTAAACCACCAGCCTGGGAACACATAGGGAGGGACCCATGGCTCCAGCTGTATATGTAGGGGAGGATGGCCTTGTCAGGCAAAGGTGGAAGAGGAGAATCTTGGTCCCTGAAGGCCGGATGCCCCAGTGTAGGGGAATTCGAGGGCAGGGAGTTGGGAGTGTGTGGGTGGGTGGGAGCACATCCTCATAGAAGCAGGAGGAGGGGGGATGGGATAGGAGGTTCCTGGGTGGGTGGAAATGGGGAAAGGGTATAACATCTGAAATGTAAATAAAATATCTGATAAAAAAGAACTTTCTAAAAAGAAAGAAAGAAAGAAAGAAAGAAAGAAAGAAAGAAAGAAAGAAAGTTTCACATATGGATTTGTGCCTTATAAACAAAAGAAATAAGCCAACATGCTTTTCTCAGAGTACGTTGTTTCCATGGATGGATCAAAGTTTTTAAAACAGAAGTTAAACAAATGCAAAGGCTTTTTGGTGGAGGAACTCTGCCAATCTTTATTTTGTTACCATGTACATTGTGTATCTTTGAGGTGGGTGAGCATGCAGTGAGTTTGTTTGTTGAGTGTTTGCCTGGGATACCCATTCCTCAGATAAAGGGGCTAGTTTTTCTCATCCACAGATGTGCTGGAATCATAATAGCTGTTAACAAAATCTGTCGGCAGCATTGCTGTTGATGAACATTCCACAGATTGAATGTTTTGTTATTTTTTTTCTAGTGGCTAGAACTTCCTCTATTCATTGTAACATCCTGTTCTCAGCTTAACAAGTAGTGATACAACCAGAAAAATCCTGCATAATTTTTATTTCGGATCACTCTGAGAAGTCAGTTTACTCCTGTTTAGATAAATAGTACAAGATAGCACTGCCCTTGTGTAACATTCATTTCTTGAGTCTCTGGAGATTCTTCACATAGCTAGAATTAAGGAAGACTAAAATATTATATCTAGAGAGAAACCCGGGTCCCTACTACATTGGTAGACATGTTGACTTAACATTTTATTCTACGTGGAATAGTCATACTACATTGGCTCTCACTTTCCAGATTATTCATTCATTAAATAAAAATTTATAGAGTCCTTCCTATATTCCTTGCACTCTTAGGTATTTGGGATACAGTTAACAAAATTTCCCAGGTTTGCAATGTGTGCTGGAGATACAATTTGATGCTAGGGTTATATGGTAAGAGGGAACTTAACTGATAAAATGTATCAGAATGAAGAATGGATACAGAAAATATGGCACATCTATACAATGGAATAATATTCATCTATTAAAAACAAAGACATCATAGATTTTGCAAGATGGATCTTGATAATATCATCTTGAGTATCCCATTCCCAAAAGAACATGAATGATATTTACTCACTTATAGGTGGATATTAGCCTTAAAATACAGGATAGCCCTGATACATTCCTCAGACCCAAAGAAGCTAAGGATGCTTGAATCTCACTTAGAAGTGGTAATAAAATAAGAGGCAGATGAAGGGAGGGACCAGGGTGGGAAAGGGGATGGGGAAAGGAATGGGGGATTCAGGATCAGATGTGGGGATGGACTGGTGGCCATGAGAGTGAGTGGAAATCTGCATCTGACTTGGTTGAGGAGGGGAGGGACATGTCCACAAAGAGACAGAGACCTGGGATAAATAAGGCACCCAAGAATCACAGCACTGGGGATATGGAATCTGAAGAGGCCACCTCCTGTATCCAGGCAGGAACCCCAGAGGAGTGACAGGGACACCAACTCACCCACAAAACTTTCAATCCAAAATTTATCTTGTCTACAAGAAAGACAGGGACAGGGGAATGGAGCAGGGCCTGATAGATGGCCAACCAACAACCAGCCCAACTTGAGACCCATCCCATGGGCAAACACCAGTCCCTGACACTATTAATGATATTCTCTTATGCTTGCAGATAGGAGTATAGCATGGCTGTATTCTGAGAAGCTGCACCCAACAGCTAAGTAAGACAGATGCACACCCACAGCTAAACCGTGGATGGAGCTCTTATAGAAGAACATGAAGGATGTATTGGGGATAGGATCTCCATGAGAAGACCAACAGAATCAACTAACCTGAACCCTTGGGGCTCTCAGAGACTGAGCCATCAACCAAAGAGCATACACAGGCTGGACCTGTTGGGGACCGCACTAGCCCCAAGTTGGGGTGGCCAAAATAAATGTTGCAGCCCAGGCAAAATGTTGAGGCCCGGGCCGACCCACATTTGGGCGGCCACTGTATCCCGGCCCAAGCTGCCACTTCGGTCTTCAGGTCGGGGTTCAGCAAAAGCGAGGGTGAGGCAAGATTTTACCTAATGTCTGAGATTCGTCTCTGATGATCCCTCTATAGTCTCTGATCTCCGTCTATATTCTCTGATCTCTGGTTCTGTCTTCTATAGTCTGACTAATGTCTTCTATCGTCTCAATTCTGATCTGTTCTGTCTCTGCCTTTTATATGTCTCACTTCTAAGCCACGCCTTTAAGTTATACCTTTAATCATGCCCTTAGGTCTTGTCTCTAACTCTGATCTCTATACTTCTAAGTATACTATTAAGTCACACACCTTTAATCTCACACACCTTTAATCTCAAGGTATCTAAACCAAGATTATCGGAGTGTTCTCAGCTGTTGTAGGCTATTGTAATCCAAGTCTCATGTCAGGGTATATGGCTCAAGATGGCTGCAAAGCTGATAGCCGCTTTCTGCTAAAAGTCGGCCCCCAACAGGACCTAGGCGTCCTTGCACATAATGTAGCAGATGTCCAGCTTGGTCTTCAGATGAGTCCTGAACAGTTGAAGCCTGTCTGTAGAATATGTTCTTTTAGCTGGGCTGCCTTTTCCAGACTCAGTGGGAGAGGATGTGCCCAACCTCACAGAGAATTGATGGACCAACATATGAGGATATCAGTGGGGTGGGTGTGAGGGAGGAGGTACCATCAGCTCAGAGGAGAAGTAGTGGTTGGGGAGAGGGTTGTAGGAGTAGGTGACCAGGAGTGGGGGCAGTGAGCAGGCAAGATATAACATAAATAAGTAAAACAAAGTTTTAAATATTATGGAATTATTTTTCTTAATAAAAGGAGCTCTGATTTGGAAAATAAAGCCTCACATCTGGATCTTAGGAAGGTATCTTCTCAATTGTGGTTTCCTCCTTTCAGATTAGCTCTAGTTTTTGTGTTAGTTTGACATAAGACTAACCAGTACATAAAATAGGTGTCTTATCTCAAATATACTTGATCTATAATGAAATTGTACCATGATAAGATAAAACATCACTTCTTGATTTTACACACACACACACACACACACACTTTTAATTACACAGTTATAAAAGGAGGTGAGATTTAAAGGAGAGATAAGTTTGCTTATATGATAATCTGGAAAAAATTCGCAAGTACAAACCATTGGACTCACAAGGATATTCAGTTTGGCTCTTAAACTTGTTTTAAGTACGGGGGGGGTGGTAATGGGGACAATGGCTGGGATACTGTAAGTAAACAAACAGCATCATTAACTAAATAAGTGGTTCCCAAAGTACGATAAGTTTCTTTGGTAGTCATAGACATGATAGCTAGCAAGCTATGCTGTTGAGCTTAGGGGATAAGACACTGTGCTCTCAGTCATCCAGTTTAAGTAGGTCCTGATAGTTCTCTGATCATGAACAATGAGAGAGGTTATTCAATATAATGCTTCTCAAAGAATGATCCTTAGGCTCATGATACCAATTTCAATCTGGAAACTTGTTGGGAGCGCATATTTTCAACCTTACCCCCTGACTCACTGAACTAGAAACTCTAGAGCTGGGGAAAGTGAGCTGTGTCAGAAGAAGACAAGCCATTCTGTTTCAAGAGTAGGAAATCCCTAGTTAGGAATAGAGCTGGGGAAGTGGATCATTTCAGCTTAATGACTTACTTCCTGTTTCCTTTCACTTAAGAGGTTCACTGCTCCACTTGTGCCCTTACACTAGTCTCCTACTAAAAGAGACACAACTGAGTTATCTAACTCTTCCTGCTCATATTAGAGACAAATGACAGTATTTCTGGAAGCACATCTCTGAAAACAGCATCATAGTACTTTTCTGGTTGGACATAAACTAGTTCAGTCCATTCTAAAAATAACCCCATGGATTATCAACTCTCCTCATTCCCATTAGATAGATAAGGAAAAGAGTCCCATATAACATACTTGTCTGAAGAAGGGAATGAATCCAGCCAGTATGATTCTGTAGCTGCATCAATTGTTATTCCTCTATGCTCTCTTCTCAGTATACCTAAGAACCCTGGGAGTGATTTGATCTTAGGTAATATTGTGCAAGATATTTCCCTCTGTTCTAGTTTGCTTTCTATTGTTATTTTCCCTTACAGCTCTCCATTATGAAGGGAAGCCAGGAGAGGAACTCAAGGCAGGAATTGAAGTAGATGCTACAGAGGAGTGCTGCTTACCGGCTTGCTCTCCCATGCCTTACTCAGCTTGATTTGATAGTCCTGGATCAGCTGCCCAGATGGGGCACAATCCACAGTAGGCTGGGCCCTCTCACATCAATTATTAATAAAAAAGCAGGAGCAGCAACAGCAAAAGCAATAGGAGCTCCACAGATATGCCTGCAGGCCAATCTGAGGGAGGCATTTTTTTTTCAGTTGAGATCTCAGATGACCCTAGCTGTGTTAAATTGTCAAGAAACTAACCAGTTACCTTTGCTTTTAACTCTGATTTCAGTTGATCGAATAGTGATCACAGAGGTCATGGAACGACTCTTTTAGTAGGAAGCTCTGAAAACTGAAACCACTTACCTAAGATTACATAGCCAATCAAGTGTCAGAACCAATATTTAAATCTCAGGTCTGTAAGTTTCAACTCAGCATTAACACATTTTCATTTGAAAACAAAAGCAAAATGAATATACCAAACCCACCCAAACCAGAGGAGATATCCAGCAGCTCTGTGTTTACCAATGTCCCTTTTTCTTGTTATTATTAACAAAAACAGTTATTTTCCTACTTTTTCCATGAAGGGCAACAGGACAGCCCTTCCACACCCCCACCCCCCGAGAGAATGATGTCATAGCAATAACTGCAAACACCAGTCTCCTTAAATACAGAATTTGTGCAGGAGCTAAACTTTAGGTTCTAGTAGTAGTGTCTTCAATTATGAACTACATAGTATCAAGAACATAGCAAAAGCTAAGTAACTTTACAGTCTCAAGTCTCCTAACTTTTCACTTTGTTTGCTTAGCTTTGTTTCTAACTGTGCCTCTTGTGTAATAAAAATTCACCCAGGATATGTATTGAAGTTGACATTCTGTTCAGTCTTAAGATGCCTGTCCATTTAAGATTAAGGCTTTATCACAACACCTCTGCAATATGAAAGATAAAATTCTACATTTAGACATAGAAATATGAATATGACCAGCTTTTCTGCCTGAAACTTCTAGTCTACATTTTTAAAAGTGTGATGTTTGATTTAAGTTCTTAATATCAAATATGTTTGTTCTATAATAAAATTCTCTATTAATAAAATGCACTATCTCAGCTTGATTTTTGTTATCAATGTATTAATTATTTGTGTCATTTCCCTTCATTGCAATGTACAAATAAAATAAATTATTAATTCTTTTTTAAACTCTAGCTCTGACTAGAATTTTTTAAATTAGAGCCATCAAAGATACCTTTTGGAGGCTTCTTAGAATAAGAGTGTAATGGAAAATTATATACTATAGAACAGATACAATATACTTTTTATTTATTTGGCTTTAAACAATTTCTACGTAAAAAACTGCAACTAGTCCTCAAAATATACTTGGAAACTTTTAACATAAAGGTTGTTTCACTCTTGGCTAGTCCTAAAGTACAGTGTTTATAGAATGGCAGAGTGTTCTCCTAATGTTCCTTGAACAGGAACTTTTACTTATAAATCATTTCTCAAATATAAATTGAGATTGGAGACTACAACATGTGGTGAGAAATAGTGCCCACCTAAGGATCTGTGAAAAAAATTATATAAGTATCAGCTTTCTCCTTTCTCCTCTTTTGGCTTTCCAATACAAGTATGGCACAGCAACTTCCAGTACTATAAAAATTAGCCATCAAGAAACTAGCTTGTCAGTACTGACTTAACTTGCCCAAGTCCTGTGGCCAATGTTCATGGTGTCACCAGTAATAAGGTCTAGCCATCATACTCTTGTGGTCAGCCAAAAGCAATGGTAATAGCTAGCATTATTTTGAGGATTTCCATGACATCTCTTGGACACTTGAAATCTAGTAACTATTGCAAAGTGTTCCACACCTAGCAACCATATACCCCTGGGCAGGGTAACATCAATTAAAATATTTTATTTTATATATATGCATAAACCTTCCTCCCTAGTATTCCCCTCCAATTATCTTTCTTTCTGGGATTTATTCTCTCATTAGTGTCTGTTTGGCACAAAGTAATTTTATTTATTTATTTTTTCTGGGATGAACTCTTAACTCTTTGCATGCAGTCTAGTTGGTTATATGATATAGGGTTGTTTTTGTTTGTTTGCTTGGTTTGTTTTGGTTTGCATGAATTTCACTTTTTTTGAGACAGAGTCTCTCTACATAGTCCTGGCTGTCCTGGAACTCACTATTTAGACTAGGGTGGCCTTGAGCTCACAATATCGGACTGCTTCTGCTTTGTGGGTGTTGGGATTAATGGCATGTGCTGCCATGCCCTGTGAATTTTAACCACTCATAAAAGATTGGTTTTGTTTTTTACATTTATTTACATTTATTTATTCTCTGTCTCTGTCTCTGTCTCTGTCTCTGTCTCTGTCTCTGTCTCTCGCTCTCTCTCTCTCTCTCTCTCTCTCTCTCTCTCTCTCTCTCTCTCCCTCTCCATTCCTCTTTCTCTCTTCCTCTTTCCCTCTCCCCCTCTCCCTCTGTGTGTGTGTGGAAGTGTAAAATGACACCTTGCAGGAATCAGTTCCCTTCTTCTACCATGTAAGTTCTATGGTTAAAACTCAAATCACATGTTTTGAATTTTAAAACAGGTTTGGTGGCAATTATCTTTACCCACTGAGCCATATCACCAGTATTTTTAAAAGTAATTTTTATTCTACTCCCCTATATGTGACCTTTACTTACAGAACTTCAAATTGTTCAATTCCATTATAATTTTTACTGCTTACTAATGTTATCTCCTCTGTTGATCTGAAAACAATTTGACCCTGGGTCAATGCCTTTACCATTGTATTGTGTATCACAGCATCTAAAATAGTTCTGAAGTGAACAGATGATTGATATGTATCAGTGGAAAAAATGCCTAAACTTTGTCTTTAGATTATGCTAACCATTTTGAGAAATAAAACCATCATTTCAAGGATAAGTCTCATGAAAACTTTGTTGATATTACACTATTTTCCAGCAGCCATGTGTTTGTGGTAGAATATCATTTGTAAGTCAATTTTGTTTTCACACTTAGATTTAGAAAAGAATACATGGTGTTTTGCATGATTTTTGTATTTATGATAGAACTACATTTACTAGAGTCAGTCCCTATGAAATATAGATGAAGATGAATTATGCTAATTTTTAAATTAAGAATACATACCTTGAATGCATGTGTTCCTCTAAAATTCTTCTTAAACCTCATTCACCAATGTGATAGTGTTAAGAAATGGAGCATTTAGCTGGTGATTGAGTCAGAGGCGCTTTGTCTTCAGGAATGGAATACATGCCCATGTATAATTAGGCTTCCTTTTTATTGACCAACTATCTTCTTCCATGTAAGAGATCCCTTGAAAACAGAAGGACAGCTTGCAGCAGACACAGAATCTGCTGGTGGCTTGACTGTGGACTTTCTAGTTTCAAAAATTGTGAGAAATACATCTGTATTGATTATAAGTTATACAACATGTGCTATTTTGATATATAGCAATAGTAATGAACTACATTGAGAAGCAGTGAGGAGTATAATTGAGTCTGTATAACCTAAATCCTATTCCCACAACTGTCAATGAATTTCCAATTTTGATTCATCATCTCTGTTTTATGACCTGAATATTTATAAGCAGACTCAGTGTATTTATCCTATAAACAGTTCAGTGTACATCACTGGCAGTTAAAAATGATATAAAATAAGAAAAAGATATGAAATATTTTTAATATAAAAGCTAGTTTTCAATATAGTATTAAAATTTAAGTTGAGTCTTTTCCTATAGTTTTATAACTTTAGAGATACTGGTTTTTTATATTCTACTCAAAACATATAGGTAAGCTAAAAGAGCAGATGTTCTGAGTAGATGACAGAAAATATATATGATACATGAAAGTTCTTTTATTGTTGCTGAAATGGACTTTAAATTATACCAGGAATCATGCTTTGTTTAAAATTAAAAAACAATCAACTATAGAATTATGATTTTTAATATGATAGATTACTATAATAATTCAATGGAATTTATAAGTTTATTTTTGGGTATATTTTCTTCAGGTCTATTGTTTTTGTTTTGGGTGTCTTAAATTACATGTAGAATGGGCATATTTTGGCTCATGATATAATATCACCCATGAATACATTTAAATAAGGCATTATTCTAAGAATTTCCTAATGTAATGGCATTAATTATGTGATAACATTGTTTCTCAAATGATTGCAATAGGATTTTCTTCTAAACAGATTCTAAAATATTCCAGTGTTGTTAAAGCATATATTTAAATAACTATTTACCCTTTTCAATTTAAGAAATACTCTCCATGTAAATGGTAATCATTAGTTTACAAATGACAATAAGTTATGTTTTGATTTAATGTTTTTCGGTTTACTGTTTAATAAGACATTAGATTGATTTATATATAGCTGTAAACCCGAAATCAACAATGTTATATAAGGTGGCACATTATGATAAGTTTTGGCATTAAGCACATATCCAATAAAGTGTTCAATGGAAGTGTTAAATAAACCTGAACCATACCTGTATATGTAACGAACCTTAGAATTCAAGTTAGTTTGTAATTCGTGCATTCTACCTGTGTAGTTGAAGGCTGTATTATTTCATATTTTTTTTCTGTAGTGTTGGTGAAACATGAATAGGTAGATAGATAGTAATATCCTTGGTGGTGCCATAAATCCATGAAGGTAACATCAGTTTGAACTAACTGGAATAAAATGTACTTGGCTGCCTCTCAGCAAGTTAGAGATCAATGAATTCCCATTTCAGAATCATGTAGGATGAACCAAATTCAAATAAAAACTTCCCTATAGGCATTTAAAGCTGAACTATAAGTCTGTCTCTTCTTGGTATTTGTTCTTATAGTTTTCTTCACATTCATAACATCTATCTCTGTATATTTTGACTTTTCTCGTATTGTGCTCAATAAGCTATGTGAACGTATAGCTTCATTTTTTGTCATTAATTTATCCCGAAACCTACATATACTTTACATAATTACCTTTAGGCTTTTATTTTTTTTATTATATGAATCTGACGAAAGCTAATTTATAAATTCATGTACAAAGATTTTATTTCAAAAATTCCTTTGAAATAACATTTTTATGATAATATTCTAGAATTTCCAGACTATAGGCATTTCTAGCATATTGTTCCCAAGAAATTTTTCTCACTAAAATCAATTACAAGGTGCTAGTATACTTTTTTTTTCTTACATGGGAAATGCAAAAGAAAAAGAGTAATTTAGAAAGAAGATGATTTAGTTATGTGTCCTGATATCTAATCTTTAACCGTGGGTACTTTGAGTTTTCAAGAAACAAACAAGAAAATCTCTATGGCTGTTGAATTTTTACCCCACATTTTCCAGGCCTTTGACTATAGTGTCTTTTTAAATGTTATAAAGAATCTATTTTTTGAATAATGTTTCCAATGAAAATTTAAATCACAAACAGCATATCCAAGATTAAAGCAAGGAAATCTACTCAATATCAGTCTGCCAGAGAGTTGGATTTTATGGTTTCCTGAGAATAATTATAAAAGTCAACCATGAAGCTATGTAAACTACACAGCAGACAGTGCTGAGAAAATGATTTCTGGTGTATTGTTTGATCAATAAGCTTAAGTCATGTTTCTTTTGTGTTCATAGATATTTGGCATATTTAATAAACAAACCAGAATGAAGAGAGTCATTTTAAGCAGTCAATCAATCAACCAATCATTATTCTGTATATGAGTGTTTTGCCTGCATGTGTGTGTATGTATATATATATATATATATATATATATATATATATATATATATATTCATGAGTGTCCTGATGGGCTCCTGTACTAGGAATCCAACCTGGATCCGGAACAAGAGCATCAAGTTCTCCAAACAACTAAGCTATGCCTTCATCCTTAAGAGTAACTTAGTTTTGGTATGACAAACACTTTTTGGAAGAATTTTTATTTTAAATAAACCCATGGATATCCACCTATATATAATAAATGGGAGCATGAACCATAATAAGAAAATGGGACATGAATTTTTGGGAGCATTGAAAGCCTCTTTCTATAATCCCATGATACTGTTCACATAGCATTGCACTGACCATCTCCTGGAAGCAAAAATAGAGGGAATTTTTGGACAAACAACCATGCCATAGAAACAAAAAGAAATCCTGGGGGGTATATTACATAGTAAGCTTTTTCCATGAATAATTCTATAGGTAATCACCTGGTTCCAATCAACCTTTATTTTCTTATTAAATAAAGATGAACAAAATCTGTTGAAATAATCTAAGCTCAATGAAATACTTGATGAAGAGTCAGGAAACGTAGTTCACAATCACTGATGACAGGAACAATGAAAGGTAAATGGAATAGTTAGTGAACTCATTATCCAAGAAATTATCATGAATACATAGCTATGATTTATCCTGTATAATCATAGAATAAATAAAATTAAGGGGAGTCTTCAAAGTGACTGTTTCAAAAGAAACTAGTATCATCTCAGTCAATATAATAACCATAATAATAAGAAAACTAGAGGATACAACATGTTAGCCTACTGAAGAAAATGGTAGAGACTATATTATAATAAAAAATGAAGTACCATCAGTATCATTTTTGCTAATCAAGATACATTCTGCAAAAAGCAACCTAGAAGCTTTTATTTTTCTTGACAGTAGCATTGACCACTCCCTTCATCTGTTGTTTAGGTGACCAAATGTATTTGTTTGCTGGAGACTATACCAGTTTTAACAATAAAATTTCTGTACCATGGGAAACAACTCACGGTTAGACAAATTAACTGACCCTTTACACCCCATGACTTTGGCTATGAGTTTGCTCAGAAATGTGGCAAGGAATAGAAGTGTCTCAATTATTTTATTGGTTTATTCTATGATTATACAGAATAAATCTTAGCTATGTATACATGATAATTTCCAGCCTTTGTATTGAAAATTATAATTTTTTCCTTTGAAACATGCAGTCTCTGTTAAACACACACTATTTTATACTAAAAAGCTATTGTTGGACAGGTAGACATAATGTACATTGAGCTCTGCCCTGGTCCTTTCCATGATTCATAAGAGGGTTGCATTAGAATTTTCTAAAGGATATATGCAGATGAAGAAACAAGAGAAATTGTCTTTTGCCATTTTGAAGGGGAAAAAAACTCACTGTGATTGTTTGAATATGCTTGGACCAGGGGGTGGCACTATTAGGAGATGTGGCCCTGTTGGAATAGGTGTGGCTTTGTTGGAGGAAGTGTGTCATAGTGAGTGTGCTCTTTAAGACCCTCATCCTAGCTCTCTGGAAGCCAGTCTTCTGTTTCCCTTCAGAATAAATTGTAGAATGCTCAGCTACCCATGCACCATGTCTGCCTGGATAATGCAGAAGAGAAAAATTACACCAGACCCCTCTCCTCCTGGAAAAGAAAGGTCATAGAAGACTTAGGCACTCTTCCCTTCCAGAAGGCAGAAGCTAATTAATATTTCTCAGACCACAGGGGTGGGGACTGACCTGTGGGTGGGGAGCAGTTTTCTCCATTGGGGAACCAAGTCAGAGACAAGCTGGTGCTACTGTTGTGGACAGCACAAATGTCATCTGGGCTGAACCTCTACCCCCAACCCCTGGGCACATTGGTGCAGGAATCAGTCTTGGAACTTGGAGCTGGCAAGAAAGTTAACATCTTCATGGACAGCAGGTATGCCTTTGCCACAGCCCACGTCCATAGGGCTATATACCAAGAGAAAGGACTACTCGCATCAGAAAAAATCTTGGATCTCTTAGATGCCCTGATGAAGCCAGCAGGCAACTGTGAGTACTATTCATTACCCAGGACACTAGAAGGGAAGAGACTCAATGTGTCTAGACAATAACCAGGCAGATCAAGTGGCTCGAGAAGTGGCTATACAGGAGCCTATCCCAGTTATGGGCCTGCGAGAGACACTTGCTGGGGAATGGGACAAGATTAAGAAATGGCCTCACTTAAAACACGCAGAAGATGAAAGAACTCAGATTGCTAGCCAGTCCACAAACTATTAAAAAGGAAAATGGGACACACAAGAAGGGAGAACTATACTACCCAGAAAACAAGCAAAAGACTAGGCCAAATTCAGATAGATTCATTTGGGAGATAAGCTCATCTAGGCAGTCAAGAAAATTATATATATGTGTGTGTGTGTGTGTGTGTGTGTGTGTGTGTGTGTGTGTGTATGTATGATATATATGTATGTGTATGTGTTTTGGGCCAGAGAAATAGTAAAACTTTAAGATATGCCAGCAAGTGAATGTTTAGGCAGCCACAAGTAAACAGGACAAAAGACCTAGGGGAGAACAGTATATTGAGAGGCCGATTTTGTAGAAGTTAAGCCAAGAAAATATAGATACCCTCTAGTATTTGTAGATACTATTTCTGGATGGGTTGGGGTTTTCCCCACCAAGCAGGAAATAGCTACTGTGATAGCCAAGATATTAAAAGAAATCTTTCCGAGTTTTCCAGTGCCCCAGGTAACTAGATCAGATAACCGTCTTGCTTTTGTTTCTAAGGTTAGTCAAGGATTGACAGAGATATTGGGGGCTAATTGGAAGCTCTATTGTTTGTACTGTCCCCAGAGATCAGGGCAGGTAAAAAAAATGAACAGAACCATATAAAGTGGCCTTAACTAAATTGCCCTCGGAAATTGGCATTGGCTTGTCCTGGCCCTGTTCTGACCCCAGAACACTCCTCCTGTGTGGGACCCCCACTCCCTTGACCTACTCCCTAGAAGTGACTTTTCAGGCTAATAAGGACCTTATGGCTTGATTGTAAACTTTCCAGATAAGCCACTGGGAATTGTGGCCTACACTTAGTGCTCTGTATAACACAGAGGTTCCACACGAGTAAACAAAGTAGAAGAGACTTATCCTGGTGCTGTTGACCATCCCAACCTCCAATAAAGTAGTTATAGTAAATGCCTGAGCTCAGTTAGACTAGTTAGTTAGTTAGTTAGTTAGACTAGCACCTGCACCTGATGAGGACTAGAGAGCAGCCAGACATCTGAAAAACCCCCTCAAGCTCAAGATCACCTGTCTTTCTACAAGGCCAAAGAAACCATTAGATGGCTATGACTACCTTGATATCTACCTTGTTAAAATCACTGATAATTTTGTTCCTTCCTCTAACTTTTGACCCTCGATTTTTAAACTCGATTATTTACTTTTATTCAATAGCTTCAAGATTAAAGCTTGCACAAAGAAAAAGCAGGGAATGAAGAGGAAAATTACACCAGACTCCTCCCCTCCTGGAAAAGAAAGGTCATAGAAGACTTGGGCACCCTTTCCCTCCAGAAGGCAGAAGCTAATTAACATTCCTTAGACCACAGGGGTGAGGACTGACCTGTGGGTGAGAAGGGGGCCCAGAACACACGGACAATGGACCATTGGCTACACACAGACAAGGGAGGTCCTTGCTACCTCATTCCCTAAAGACCAATCAGTTTAAAAAGTCACTGTTCTGCCAATCACATTGTGCCTAATGGCTACTATCCCTAGAGACTGTATAAATGTCTGCTGAACAAGCTGCTTGGTGTCATCTCTGCTTTTGGGATGCAGGATGACCCCAGCATGCTGGAACATTAAAAATTCCTCTTGCGTTTGCAGCAATCTCTCCTCTCCACGTGGTTCTCTCAGGGAGTCTCTGGTAAACTAAGGCTCTGCTTGCTAGAGTCTTACACTGTCATCCTCTCAACTTACACTGTCATCCTCTCACCTTGATAATAATAGACTGAACCTCTGAACCTATAAGCCATCCTCAATTAAATGTTGTCCTTATAAGAGTTGCTTTTGCCATGGTGTCTGTTCACATTAGTAAAAAACTAATTAAGACACCCATAATCTGCCGTTTTCAAAGTGGAGATACAATTAAAATGGTGCTATAATACAAGTTTATGCCCAACAATTGAGAAACAGAGAAATCTGTGATGTAAATCCATACTCAGGTATAGGCAAAGACTGAATAGATAGGGAAATGTCTGAATCCAAGCAGGTAAAAAGAAATAAAACAAGGTGAATACTTAATTTGTCTGATTTTTAGTTGTATTACATCCTCATGAAGAATTGGGTGATACCCATATGGAAAAGAAAGATAATGATTTTTACTGAGATCATGATCCAAATGCTAATCTCTTCTGCAAAATCCTCACAGACATATCCAGAAACAATGTTATATTTGAAAAACACTTGGTGTATTCAGATTTCCCCTATAAAATTAACCATCCAAAAAGCAATTATGACATATAAATGTGACACACAATCTTGATGAAGCAAAAGTATGTAAATAAGATGCTTCTTTGAGAAAGTATATGTCAATATATTCTGTAACTATTAACAAGTAAACACAAGAGATTTAGATGCTATTCATTTTTGAGTATTCAAGAGCTTATTGGGAGGAACTGAGTTTCTGCTTATGTAGAGGGCTGGCTCTTAGCTGAGAACATTATATAATAGCTTGTCTCTGAGGTGTAAGTATTTGTTGAGATACAAAATGATTTATTCACAAATGAACTAAAATTGTGCTAACCTGGTCAAAGAACTGTATCTTGACTGAATCCAGAGATTGAAAGTGGAATATAAACAGTCTCACTACTCTTTTCACTTTAACCTTTCCTCATGTAATAACAACAAACATAGGTGTCTTAGTTACGCTTCTGTTACCATGATACGACACAATGACCTATGAAACTTATAGAAGAAAGAGTCTGTGGGGGCTCACAGTTTCACAGAGTGATTCTATGTCTGTAGTGTCAGGGAGCAAGGCAGCAGGTAGGCAGGCATGGTACTGAGAACAACTATCTGATCTGGAAGCACTAGGCAAAGAGCTAACTGGAATGACAGGGATTTTTAAACCTCAAAGCCCATCCCCAAAGACTCACCTCCTTCAACAGGGCCACATGGCATAATCTGTATCAAGTAGTGCCACTCCCTAATGACTAAGCAATCATTCAAATAATCAGGCTATGGAATCCATTCTCATTCTAACAGTCAGAATAGTTATTCTAGTTTGCTTTTCTGGCGAACTGGAAAGTAGGAATATAAGACAAGAACTGTAGAAAAGACCATGGAGGAATATGCTTACTAGCTTACTTTCCAGGGCTTGCTCAGTCCACATCTACCACACAGGAGTCTATGCCAAGAGGTGGCACTGCCTATAGTAGGACTCATATATCAATCATTAATCAAGACAATGCCCCACATACCTGCCTACAAGCCAATCTGATGAATGAATTTTCTCAAGTGAGGTTCCATTCATCCAGCTATAACTGTAGTGTACGCCATGGTTAAAACAAACAAAAAAACTAACAACAAACAAACAAAACAAAACACCTAAGGCAGGAATGGTGGAATTCTTGAAACGGAGATGCAGTTGGATCTCTACGAATCTGATGCCAGGCTGGTCTGCAGAGCAATTTCCAGACAGCCAGGTTGGTAACAAAGAGAAATTCTTTCTGGAAAAACCAAATCTAACTAAACCAAACCAATCAGCAAAGTAGGTATTGTTAGAATTATATGTAGGGATCAGGAAAATGCCCATACCATCCAGATTATTTCTGTAAAACACAGAAGTTTTGCAGAAGGCTAAACAACCATGTATAATTGGGCAAGCAAGTCTAACTCCAGTACAAGGTGTCCCATGCCTCGGAGTGGTCAGAGCTTGGTTTCACATTCTCACTGAGTGGCTATAACAGAGCAGTGCAGTTTGCAGGCAGAATGAAACTTGAGTACAAACTACGATTTCAAAAAAAAAGTGTTGACTTGGAAGGGATTTTTGTTAAATGGCAACTTTATAAATTTTCTTTAAAAATGAAGTTTCTTTTGTCTTATTTCACACTTTGATAGTAAAAGACAATGTATTTGTTAGGAACTAGGTCTGCCCCCAGCCACTTTTAGCAACTCAGCTCCTGAAGCCATTTCATCACCAGCTGACATTTCCACTGTCTCCTCGAGTTGCATACCCTTTTATTAAAGCCCACACCATCACACCTATCACATGTCCCCTTGCAGAGGAGGTCTTTTACCCTTCTCCCAACTCTTGGGTGAGGTCTGTTAAGTGGTATTATTTTTGAAGTAGTCCTTGGTATGGGTCCACCAAGGTCGGTGAAACTCTGATAGTATTTTCCATAGTATCTTTGAATTCAAAGTTTGGAAGCCCAATGTGGTGTCTAAAACCTGTAATCTCAGTACCAAGGAAGTTGAGACCAGAGAGTTGCTGTGAATTAGAAGCCAGGATGGACTACATAATGAGTTCTAGGTTAGGTATAGTCAGACCCTGCCTAAAGAAAATAGAAGAGGAAGAGCAGGGAAAGGGGGAGAGAAAGGGAAGAAGAAGACAGAGAGTGGGGAGAGATTTTGAAATGCTTTTCATATGCTCAAAATTAAAACTCTACATAGAATGGCCAAAGTCCTCTTTCCTACATTCCAAATATGTAAAACCTATTTGAGTGACACATGTCATCTAGCATCTATCAGAGCCTTGTTACAGAGGTGGAAATAATGCAATTTAATAAAGAAAGTTCAATATAGCATATTGTGACAACATGTCTGCTTTTGTCTGGCTTTGTTAATATCCTATATTAACTTATGACTTTATGTTTTGTCTCTTATTTACATAATAATTCTAAATACATTAATAATGTAATGTTTTTGCTTCCCCAGAATAGACTTTGACCATAACTAGCACTGAAAATGAATGTACCTTTCGCCTTCTAATGCCTTCTAGAAGATTTGCCAAGACTGACTCTTATAGGGGACATTTCTTATTCAAACCATAACAACAGACATAAGAATTATACATAAATAACAAGATCACTAGATAGCTTTAGCTATTTTGATAAAACAAAACTTTGTGAAAATGTTTATTTTTCCTAAAAATACAAAGAAGAAAATCTAA